>NW_008709421.1:1625148-1684396 GCF_000327385.1 Lottia gigantea
ACATGGGCATATACAGTCCTAACTTTTACTACCAAAAAACGAGTATTCTGTACTGCCCATGGTTCAGTGACTATAATTAGTTCTTATGTCTACTGTATACAATATGTCATCAGGTCTTTACATTGCAATAAATCTGCCCAATTAAAGTTTCAAAATAAAGTTCTGCCCTAATGTTTGACCAGTATCATATTACATACATACACATCTTTATGACCTCTCCTACAATAACTTTTCTTATTGACCTTCATTCAATTTTCTTAGAACCATTCTATAAACTCCTTGGTTTCTTTTGTATCTTGTTTTGAAATTATTCAATGTAAATTGGCGCATGAATAGACTTCGCCTATGGACCCCACTTAGGACCCCCCCCCCCCCCCCCCCAACCCCCTAAGTGGGCCACAGACCCAACGCTGCGACTGTCGCTTCACTCGGTATGAATGTATGTCCATAATGAGTTGCTGTTTCTGTCTAAATGTATTTTACTGTAATGTAAAACACTTTTAAACCTCGGGGACCCATCGAACATCTATGGCGCTTCAGCAATTTCAGTCATGAAAAGCAGCGATTTAGTTCATTTACTTACTTACCCTATTTTACACTGCTAATTTTATGAGCACAGATTTGAAGATTTGGATGCATTTCCTACAAGAACTTATTCATAAAAATATTACTTGGTACTGTCAAATTATGAGTAACAATCTATTTATCTGTTTATCTGAATAAATACGTTAGCCTCCAAACTTTTTATATGGTTTTGAAATGCTAAAACTTTGCAGCTTTTTAAAAATTGCAAAACTTGATCACATATAAAAGTGTTTTTCTATAGTGATCAGATTTGTTTGTTGATATTCCTGATTGATAGGTTTCTGATTTCTGAAATTTTCAGACTATCTTCTTTTCAAAGAACAGAGTTTTGCTTAAGAGAACCAAAATTTCAAATTTAATCTAGTGAAGAAGGGCTCTAGACATGAAACATGAAACCTAATACCAGGGTGCCAAGAACAGGTCAAGTTATTGTAACTAGTGAGGTATTATCAATTGGTGACAACATGCAATATAAATTTGTATCATATCTGTCAAAGAGTAATGAACCATCACATTCCAGTTTTGGCTGTAATGGCCGCCAAGTGGTAGTAAAAGTTAGGACTGTATATTGTAATCACCCCGTCGGTCCGTCTGTCCGTTCACATTTGGCTCGTGCTCACTCTACAGGCTACAGTTCTTTACGGATTCTTTTGATTTTTATTTTGTATGTCAATGTTGTTATGAAGATGATCCCTATTGATTTTCGTGATGATCGGATAATTTTTCACCGAAATATCGTGTCTGGCTTGACGTTTTTCTCTATTAGCTATATTGTGCAACTCGTGCTCACTCTACAGGCTACAATTTTTTACAGATTCTTTTGATTTTTATTTTGTGTGTCAATGTCATTATGAAGATGATCCCTATTGATTTTCGTGATGATCGGATAATTTTTCACCGAAATATCGTGTCTGGCTTGACGTTTTTCTCTATTAGCTATATTGTGCAACTCGTGCTCACTCTACAGGCTACAATTTTTTACAGATTCTTTTGATTTTTATTTTGTGTGTCAATGTCATTATGAAGATGATCCCTATTGATTTTCGTGATAATCGGATAATTTTTCACCGAAATATCGTGTCTGACTTGACGTTTTACACTATTAGCTATATTGTGCAACTCGTGCTCACTCTAGAGGCTACAATTTTTTACAGATTCTTTTGATTTTTATTTTGTGTGTCAATGTCATTATGAAGATGATCCCTATTGATTTTCGTGATGATCGGATAATTTTTCACCGAAATATCGTGTCTGACCTGACGTTTTACACTATTAGCTATATTGTGCAACTCGTGCTCACTCTACAGGCTACAATTGTTTACAGATTCTTTTGATTTTTATTTTGTATGTCAATGTCATTATGAAGATGGTCCCTATCGATTTTCGCGATGATCGGATAATATTTCACCGAAATATCGTGTCTGACTTGACGTTTTACTCTATTAGCTATATTGTGCAACTCGTGCTCACTCTACAGGCTACAATTCTTTACAGATTCTTTTGATTTTTATTTTGTATGTCAATGTCATTATGAAGATGATCCCTATTGATTTTCATGATGATCGGATAATTTGTCACCGAAATAACGTGTCTGACCTGACGTTTTACTCTATTAGCTATATTGTGCAACTCGTGCCCACTCTACAGGCTACAATCGTTTACAGATTCTTTTGATTTTTATTTTGTATGTCAATGTCATTATGAAGATGATCCCTATCGATTTTCGTGATGATCGGACAATATTTCACCGAAATATCGTGTCTGACTTGACGTTTCACTCTATTAGCTATATTGTGCAACCCTGTAGTCACTAAAGACTGTTTAATCATTTCTGACAGCTGCCAGTGGGCGTATGTTACCTTGCCTGGCAAGCTATCTTAATCAGATATAAATTCATTCACCATAACTGAATTTTATACATAATATCTTTTTACTTGGCATCACTATTTATTTTGAAATGCTTCCTGCCATTGTTGGGTGTGCTTTAACATTTTTTCAAATTATAATATAACTTCTGGGATCAGTTTCCTGCCTTGAACTGTTAAAATCAAACTAAAATAATTTCATCAGTTAACTCCCTTGAACTATTTAATGTGATCAATCAAGTTGCTATTTTTTTTGCTTTTACCTTCCTGTTTGTTGTGTATGTTGAGCAGTAATGGTGAGTGTGGCATCAGGCAGGGTATGCTTATGCATTTAGACACCTGATACCACTTTTTTTTAGGAAATACTCACTCACTTATGATAGTTCCTAATGTGAAAAGTTCATTTTCTGCTTCCAATGTATTGCCAATAATTGGATTTCGAGTTTTAGTTTGCGATTTAGTTTTATTGATTCTGAAAATTGCTGAGATTCTCGATCTTAGTGCAGTGTAGGCCTAATGGTGTTTTGCTCATTGAACAAAAAACAAGAGAAAAGTGCTCCTTGGCGAGTAGGCTACTACTTGATTGATTTCCAATAAAAAGTACAGGAGTCATAAGTAAGCCGTCCTTCGTTCAAAAACACCAAAAAAAGTAAAGCAGAAGTCTTTCACCAACAAATGAACAGCTTTATATACGTTGACACTATCTTCTCCACATCGCCAATTACAGTCAAGTAACCTAATTTTGTGCTAACCTATTTTTCGTGCATTTCCAGAAAGGATTAATAATTTACATGTGCGAACTCGTGTGACCTCCGAATTTGCTTGTTTTGATAAAAATGGGTTATATGTACAATGTCAGTAGTAGAGTGAATCCAGTAGTTTCAAGCAAGGTAAATGTATTAATGTTTACTTTGACAAATACAAAATGGCGGATTTCAGTTATTTTTTATCGGCTGAATTTCCTTATAATCCCCAGCTGTAATCCAATTCCAAGTGTCGTCTGCTAGAATGTAGTCCAACAAATGAAGCCACGTGATCAATTAGCAGATTCTGTGTCAACAGAAAAATTCTATGGAACACAATGTGAGCCATATTCTTATGTTGTTTCAATCACGCTACGTATCTTATTTTGTCAGTCACTATTTTTTTAATTACGGTTCTTTGAAGGCATTGTCATTAGTTATAATGAATTGATATTAAAGATAAATACTAAGATTACTAATTATACCACTGGGTATCCATACAACGTGTTTTTATTTGACTTATTTATAGATCAAACATTGTACACGAAAAAAGGCGACGCATTTTGATGAAATTCGGTGTTGAATCCTTATATGCACGAAAATAGATTACACCACTGTATTTTATTAATATTATCAGAACTTCAAGGGCCCATGAAAAGAAACATTAAAAACACTGTGGCTTCTATCAAGTTCAGAAGCAACATTTAAAAGATTTTCAGATTATCAAGGGAAGGAAGTCTGTCAATATTTGTTGATTACCCAAATTCAAACTATCTTGTGAATATAATACTACACACAAAATTTATATTGAAATCTTACATCAACTGAGACCTTAGTCCTGTTCACCAGCCAATTTTAGGCTGATGACTATTTAAGACCACATTATAATGAAGACCTTTTAAATAAAAACACATTTTAACAATCGTTTTAGCATGAATTGAATCAAGAACACCAATATAGCCCTACTGCTGAAGGGCTGATTATAAGATGTCAACCAACATAACAATAATTATGTGATAATTTGATTTCACAGATATGAATTCACAGTTCAAAAGCGTTTCATTCGATGAATTTGGGAGGAAAGTGTATTTATTCCAAATGTAAATAAATCATGGATGACGAAAATTACAGAATTTGGTCATTTGAACCAAGGTAAACCGTAAGAATATTTTGATTCTGATATTCCAAATCACATCAAAATAATCAGCCAACTCATTATTACCATCAAGTTTGCGATGATAGTTAGAAACTTACTTATTTTTCAAATATAGCTTACCTGAGAAAATTAAACCGGAAGTTTACCTGTCTGTTTACCTGATAAAAATAGACTTACTTGTGCGCATGCTCGTTCATTTTTCCGTGTTATATATAGTCCGAATCATCTGCCTCTATTAAACTCTATGACCAAACGGCCTATTATGAAAGTTACGCCAATCGTTACGGTAGCTGCCAAGGATTGCCGAATTGCCCGTACTATACATTTACTTAGGCTACTTGCATATCTTGATTCTCACCCGAACGCCAACATATATATAGCCTACAAATCTTAATTTCTATCTCTGTGTCGTCTATGTACAAAAATATTTTAGCAATGGATAGGAACCTGAACACAGACCCGATGAGGAAATTCTATTGTAAAACATATCTTCAAACCTCGGGGAAAGCTTTGGTCAAGCGTTTATGAACGTTTGGCTCCTTCATTTTAATCAAACCCATCATTTTATGTCGTATTTTAGTTAAGATTGAATATATGTCCCTTTTACATGACAAAACTCATATAATTTGCTTAATCTCACGAAGAAATGTCTTGAACAATATGTAGGAGAAACTAAAACTCTCGTTTTACGGCTCACGGATCAGATATCAAATTAAAAAGAGCCAACCCTTTATTTAATCATTTCATCGTGGACGACCATTCATTAGTTAGATGATCTTACCCTAACAAGTAACATAAACGCTATTATTCCGAATACCAAGCCAAAAATCTGATTTATACACACAAAATTTCATAAAATTCTGACATAAACTGTCACCTCTATCTCGTTCACAAGCCAACAAAGTTTGATGCGTTTTTACAAGGGAACTAACTCAAATTCTGTTGATTGAAAACTTGTCTAATTAAAACTTGACTAAGATTCCATCCTTATAAATGATCACACCAAATTTCATCAAATTGGATGAAAACAGTTGTCACTATTGTGTTCACAAACACATTTTGACGCGTTTTTCCTAAGTCAAGGGCAATAACTAAAAAACCGTTCATCGAAAGATCGTCAAATTCAAACTTCAAAACAAAATGAATTAATATCCTTGTTCGCTATAGACCCGATCCAATCATTTGTCTTATTTCATTATTGAGTAACCATTATCATTTATTTTATTTTCAGTGCAGTTTAGGATCATTAAAATTCTTTTTATATCAGTATGTGGTAGTAATATTGCAACCTGACTATAGGCCCTAGCTGTTACAGCTTACCTCTGTAACAAGGAATACGTCGATTGGAAATGTCAAAAATGTACCCCTTCAAAGAGTCTATATTCTAGTTGATATTCATAATATTATATAAGTATGTTTAACATAACCATTAATACATAAAATAAAAAAAAGACATTTTATTAACAAAAAAATAATAACAAAATATTTAAGCAATGGACGATGTACCCAGTGCAGTTACAGTGATATGAATACATTGAACAAGGTGCCAAATTGAATGAGCTGCCAAACGCTGTCATGATAAATTTGGCACCTTGACCAATGTACTCATATCACCGTAACTGCACTGGGTCCATCGCTCATTGCTTATATTTCCACTGTCTAATTAATTCTATTTTTTATACGCCCACATGAATATGTAGTCGTATATTGTCGTCGCCCCTGTCCGTCGGTCTGCCCGTCAACCTTTCTTGTGAGCACTATAGAGACTACAGTTTTTATCTGATTTTGATAAAACTTGGTGTGATGCTTTAGATTGATAAGATCTCGGTCAAGTTCGAATTTGACATATTTTCGATGAACGGTTTTTTAGATATTGCCCTTGACTTAGAACGCCTTGAAACTTGTTAAAAATTGTTCGTGAGAAGGATTGAAGCTACAGTTTTCGTCCGATTCTGATAAAACTTGGTGTGATCTTTGGAATTCATAAGATCTCGGACAAGTTCTAACTTGACGCATTTTCGATGAAGTTCTAACAAGAGATATTTTTGATGAAAATTTTTGTTGTTATTGCCCTTGACTTTGTAAACACGCGTCAAAAATTGTTTTTTGGCCTTGATTAGAGCTGTGTGATTTAATTGTTTGTTGTATTTGGGTTATTGATATTGATTTTAAAAAATTTTGTGGAATTATTCAGCATAAATAATTTCTTCAATATGAGGAAATTTGTACTTTAGTCACTAAAGACTGTTTTATTATTTCTGACAGCTGCCAGTGGGCGTATGTTACCTTGCAACGCAAGCTATCTTATCTGATTTTGATAAAACTTGGTGTGATGCTTTAGATTGATAAGATCTCGGTCAAGTTCGAATTTGACATATTTTCGATGAACGGTTTTTGAGATATTGCCCTTGACTTAAAACGCCTTGAAATTTGTTAAAAATAGTTCGTGAGCAGGATTGAAGCTACAGTTTTCAACCGATTCTGATGAAACTTGGTGTGATCATTGGAATTGATAAGATCTCGGACAAATCTAACTTGACGCATTTTCGATGAACGGTTTTTGAGTTATTGCCCTTGACTTTGTTAAAACGCGTCAAAATTTGTTAAAAGTAGTTCGTGAGCAGGATTATAGCTACTGTTTTCAACCGATTCTGATGAAACTTGGTGTGATCATTGGAATTGATAAGATCTCGGACAAATCTAACTTGACGCATTTTCGATGAACGGTTTTTGAGTTATTGCCCTTGACTTTGTTAAAACGCGTCAAAATTTGTTAAAAGTAGTTCGTGAGCAGGATTGAAGCTACAGTTTTCAACCGATTCTAATGAAACTTGTTGTGATCATTGGAATTGATAAGATCTCGGACAAGTTCTAACTTGATGCAATTTTGATGAACGGTTTTCGAGTTGTTGCCCTTGACTTTGTAAAAACGTGTCAAAATTTGTTCGTGAGCACAATAGAAGCTACAGTTTTCAACCGATTCTGATGAAACTTGGTGTGATCATTGAAATTGATAAGATCTCAGACAAGTTCTAACTTGACGCATTTTCAATGAAATGTTTTTGAGTTAATGCCATTAACTTACGAAAAATGCGTCAAAATTTGTTTGTGAGCACAATAGAAGCTACAGTTTTCAACCGATTCTAATGATCATTGGAATTGATAAGATCTCGGACAAGTTCTAACAAGAGATATTTTTGATGAACATTTTTTTAGTTATTGCCCTGACTTTGTAAACAAGCGTCAAAAGTTGTTTTTTTGCCCTTGATTAGAGCTGTGTGATTTAATTGTTTGTTGTATTTGGGTTATTGATGTTGATTTTAATAAAAAATTTTTTGGAATTATTCAGCATAAATAATTTCTTCAATATGAGAAAATTCGTACTTAAGTCACTAAAGACTGTTTTATTATTTCTGACAGCTGCCATTGGGCGTATGTTACTTTGCAACGCACGCTATCTTATAGTTATTAGTTTCCCATTAAATTCCATTTTCAAATAGTTAGCCCGGTTGAAGTTAGACAATGGCCGCTGTAGATACGATTGGCCGTAGGCCTACTCCATGAAAAATAGTAGGCCTACCCAATACTATGCTTCATTTAATTGAAAACACAACAATTTTTAAAAAATAATAACTTTTTATTCTTCTATCTTTTTTATTTTATTGTAATGCTAATAAATAAACCATTGCATCATTTAACAAAGTGCAACAATCAACAAGTTTTGTCATGTGACCATAAACGTTATTGAATGAAAATTGAATTTACGCGAATTTGAATGCATTTCTAGTTAAAGGGCAAAAGACAATTACAGTGCGAGTGGAAATATTTATATTTGAAGTATAGTCTGGTTATGCTATTGGTGGAATGGGTTTAGTTATTTTTGCATCAGCAAATGGCTTAAAATTTGCAACTGATTCTGGATATCGAAACGCTTGTGGTCCAACAAAACGTAAAGCCTCTTTTGTTCGGAGCATTGCATGAGAAGCTAAGACTACCAATGAGACTCTGAGACCATATTTCATTTCTTCTGTGGTAATTGGCTCGGCAGTGTCCGCATCGATTAACATGATGAGATCGGGAACACACGCTAAAGCTTCACCACATACGCTTTCCCCATCTTTATCCAATGGTAAAACGACCAGATTTTCGTTTTGGAATTCTATCTTGACGTAGTTTCCACAGAAATTGTCTGAGCCTTCAATGGTCAATCTGCCTTTATTGAAACCAGCAGTTGTTTCCCTTTGAACATCTCTCACTTTGCCAGTTATTAAATGATGTGCACTTTCTTCCTTTAAAATGGCATTAATTGGCGACATCTTTTCCAACCTGGCTCTCAAAACAGCATTACCCATTCGCCATGCACGACTAACAGAATGTAAAACAGTTTTTTTCATGACATCAGAAGTCTTCATTGGAGCTAGAACAAGTCCACCAGAACAACCCATGTCGACTACTGTGTCACGGAAGTGATGTTCTAATTGCTTAGCAGATGGAGTTTTGAGCATAACTGCTCGCCTATCTTTGTCGTGTGCTAGAACAGCTGGGTATGGTTCGGCGCCGTTATAAAATGGACAAAACATTTGCAATTCCGGAAAAGCACGTCCCATCCCATCTGCGTCAACTGTCGGTATACCCATGGCTGCCGAAACAAGTAATGGTTCGACGGCATTGCAACCTCCTATTTCCGCAGAAATCAGTGCAACAATGTTAACTTTTTTCTCTTTCTTGTTGACCCCCTTTTTCGGTGGATGGTAATCCTCAATAAAGGTCATGCCTGCTTTATGGACAACTTCTACGCCTTCTTTGTTCTTGATATCTCCATCTTCGTATTGCCCTATATTATATAGATCATCCATACCATCTAGAGCATAGTTTATCTCAACCGACGACATGAGCTGTTCGATCATAATCAATGGGGCTCCCATAAACGCCACGCAAACCACTCTATCCCTTTCGGCATTAGTGTTTTTGATAAGTCTTTCTGGGGTTATGACTCGCAATTTCTTACCTCGTTTGAGAGCGCTAAGACAACGTAAACGACCCAGGTATGGACTGCCACCTCCACCACAGCCAAAAATACCGGCACCCAGCACAATACATTCTATATCCCAAGCATTCAAAATCCATTCTCCAGTGCCAGGATCAATATAAGGGTCTGTGGGATGTAGCGCATTTTCAAAAACTTTATCATCCTCTGTGAGTGTATTTCCCGAGGCAGTAGTGGTCTGTTTTGATCTGGCATCAGCTATCTTGGGTTCTGGAACTGCCTCTAAATTATCAGAAGACCATGCAGTTAAATGGAGTCCGGGCTTGTTCCAATTTTCCATGTCTCCAATAGCTTTAATTTTCACTTGAATAACTTGTCCATGGATATAGGCTAGAGTTGAGTAATCCTTTTCATAAATCACCGTTGATGAGCGACTTGCACCAAGTAAAACAGTCTTTTCAATAGCCTTATTGCAGGCTTGATATATTGCCTCTGTAGCTTCTGCGAAGAAAAGGGTCCGTACCGATTCCTTGGCTGGATCTTCAAAGACATTTTGAATAGCTTCCTCAATTTTTTTATTCATTAGCTCAACATCGACCATATCCAGCAAGTTGTACACCAATTCAATTTTACTTGACACCTGACATAAAGCTGCACCAAGCGCATTTGCTATTCCAAAATGCTTTGGTAATATAACTTCACTGGTACCCTTCAATTTTCGATTGGGATCTATAAGAATGCTCCCTCCACCAACCAAAATAACTGGAAGATCTTCTTCATCAAATTTCATTTTATCAATAGTATTTTCTACCATTTCGTGTATTTTATCAAGCGCAAGCCTCACGATCTCCTTATCAAGGTCTGCAACAGCAGACACGTCTCCAAGAATAGCCAGTCCACCAGCCACTGCGACATCGGATGATGTTAGAACTTCGGCTGATTTGGTAAAAACTCTGGCTTCATTAATAAGATTATAACCAGCACTGAGGGGCCCAACGGTGACGAATCTACTACCATCTTTCAGGTGTGATATAACATAGGAACCACCACCCAAACCAATACTCAATACGTTGGGCATTCTAAAATTTGTCTTTAGTCCTCCTACCTTAACTTGCGTTGACGCTTCTCGAGGAAAACCGTTTTTGAGCATCCCTACATCCGTTGTGGTACCACCAATGTCGACCACCAAAGCATCTTTTATTTGTGATAAATAGGCTGCTCCACGCATAGAATTAGTAGGTCCGGAAGCAAATGTGTATATTGGGTGTTCCAAGGCATCTTCGGCGCTGATAATAGTACCGTCATTTTGAGTCAAAAACAGAGGACAGTCCAAACCCAGTTCAGAAAGAGCCTTTTTAAACCCGTCTATAGTCTTTTGGCATAAGGGTTTTAGACATTCGTTTAAAATAGCAGCATTTTCCCGTTCAAGAAGACCAATTTGTCCAATTTCACAGGATAACGTGACACTTGCCTCTGGATATTCCAAGTCGATAAGCTCCTTGACCCTTCTCTCTTGATTTTGTCTTACAGGAGAAAACACACCAGAGATTACCAGATATTTAAGACCTTTAACCTTCAGAGTAGCTATAACTTGACGGATTTCATTTTCGTCTATTTCATCAATTGGACGTCCATCATAACGAAATCCACCTTTTACCAAATGCACTGAACCATTAATTGTTCTTTTAAGAAATTCCGGAAAGTCGCTAAATGGTGGCAGGTCTTGAGATACAGTCCCACAAAGTCTAATAACTGCGACTTTAACCAAATCTTTCCCTTGAACTGCTGCATTAACGAAATGTGTTGTACCGATATTGACCTGAACAACGCTCACTTTTTGCCCATTTTCATGTGTCTGCTTTAAAACTGTGTAAATAGCTTTATGTACACCAGTTGTAACGTCACTTGATGTTGATTGTTTGGTTGTTGATAAAACTGTTGCTTGCTGTTTATTCCCAGCAATAAGCACAGCATCAGTGTTTGTTCCTCCAACATCAACCCCAATAACTACCGGTGTTATCACATTCGCCATTTTCTTACTTTGTAAACAGAAAGGGGCGTAACTTCCTATGTATGTCGTTTTGTGAACTAGTTTCTTTCATTGCTAGGATATATAATCGAGATAATATGTATCAAACCTTTACAGATGTTTATGATCAGAGCGTATTATATGTCAAACGCTAGATTGGTCATTGTTTTGGATTATTTATGAGTATATTATAATGGATGGCTCAGAAAAAAAACCGATTACATTTTCAATTCAGGATTATACATAACGTATCAAAGCTACATGATCATAATATTTTGACTGATATTTATACAGATTTATCACAACAGTTCTGTTCTCGGGTTCATAACACGGGCTCATTAAAACAACGATCTGAACTCGAAGCATAGGTTTATAACTATGCAAATTAGGTCATGCATTCTTGAACCAAGTAAACAGAACGACATGGCATTCTTTGGAGTTTACGACTTAGTTAAAAATCGAAGGTAAAGGGCATGAAATTGTTCAAATAACTTAACTTTGGATAAAAGTCTCAATTTAGTTAACACATGAATGTGTTTAAATCTATATCTTATTGTTTCATGTAAGGACCTTTTGCAGAATGGTGGGCCTCGAAATGAAGGCCCTATATAAAAAAGGTGCAAGGAATAATGACATCTTTCATACATAGGCCTACAGTGACTAACAAGTCTTCAGCTTTATGTGCCCTTTTAGGCAATTTGTATCAATAAATGCTATAGATCTCTGTAACATATCAGGGCAATGAATAACAGCCATTATATAAATGTACAGGAACTAAACTGAAGGCCAAAAAGAAACTTTACTAAGGTATGAAAACGCCCTAGCTGAAAAACAGAACAAAATAAATAACTTGATTGAAATGTTTAACCAGCACAATAAATGACAAACGTATCGCTTGGGGTGAGGTGGGTTACACAAATCGGGCTGTCAACTTAACACTGCAATCAGAAAGCCGCTGCAAGTCTAAAATCATTCACATCTGAGTGACCAAACAAAGCATCAATACAGACAAATCAGCTGGGCTTTTTGTCTAGTTTATCTTCTATGACGTCACCAGGTCACGTGAGGCGGACCTCAGAATTTTTAGAAATATTTTGTGTGTTTGTTTCCATGAACAATATCTTGCACAAATTAGATTTTTGGTATGATTTGACGCAGATTGGTGACCGCTCTTGATATACTGAAAATGGATCAGGAAAGTGGGCGTATCTTGCTTGGCAACCACTTGTTCCGATTTTCAATAGGGTTCATCCTTGGGTGATTACAAACACTCACACCAAGTTTCGTCAAAATCTGTCAAGAATTTGTACCTTCCAGAGTGTTTACTAGTTGAACATTTTAAGTGGTTTTTAAGTTGAAATAGGATTCATCCATTGGTGTTTACATACATTCCCTCCATGTTTCATCAAAAATCCATCGAGAATTGTGCCTTCAAGATATACAAAATATTTTTCGATTTATCTGATTTCCTAAGAGAGTTCATGGGCAATTACGAACACTCACACCAGGTTTCGTCAAAATCTGCCAAGAATTGTTCCTTCTACAGTGTTAACGAGCTAAAAAATTGAACGCGTTTTCAAGAAAATGGGCCATACTAAATACTAAATATTTTTCGATTTTTTTTATTTTCAATAGACTTTATTCATGTGTGATAAAAAACACTCATGCCAAGTTTCATAAAAATCCGTGAAGAATTGTGCCTTCTAGAGTGTTTACGAGCATTTCAAGAACAAGAGCAATAACTCATACTAAATATTTTTTTCGATCTTTCCGATTTTGAATAGGGTTCATCCTTGGGTGATTACAAACACTCATACTAAGTTTCGTCAAAAGAAGAACACCGAGGTAGATATAAAATATGTCTTGTGTAAAGGAAAATATTCAATGAAACGATTTATATAAGGTTATGATTATGTTTCATTACGGTAAATGGTAGAAAATCATCTGAAGAGGAGATGGTCGTGACTAGCGTTAGCCACCTTCTTCTATATATACTATTATAGAGAGAGTCCACTATTGATAGAAACAGATGGCTGTGCTATTTTTCACCTAAATTAATCCCTATCGCCTCCTCCCTAATTCGTGCTTCGCTCATTTCGCGACTTTTTTCATATTAGGTGAATTATATTTGCTCTGGTTTCAAAGTCGGTGTCGTACTTATTGGAGTTACAGGCAGGGTTTCCCTTTGACAGTGGCATGGTTTTGAGAAGCAAAGTCGTACCTTTATTGACACATTATACAGCATACTCAATTTGAAAAAATGTTTCAAACGAAAGTTGTAGACAAAGGATGAGTAATATGTAACGAATTTTCTTGTCATTTTTAAGTTCACATATTACGCAATTTATCTGTTTGTCTTGTCGCAGTGGGTATATAAACGCCTTCGTATTGCCAACGTAAGGAATACTCTCAAATTGCCAAGTCTACAGATGTTTTTACTTTTTAATCTCGAATACTGCCTTGGAAATTTTCTTTTCTCTCAATTTGTTAAAGGCCTGTTCATATTGCTCTAATTTGAATATTTCTATTCCAAGCTTTCCATAGTTCAGATATTTATCCGCCATGTCACTGACAAGACTCACGCTCTTGGGGAAACAAAATGGACTAAAGGCAGTGCCGAAAATTTTGATCTCTTTGTTGACTATTTCGAATGGTTTCAGCTTGATATCGGCGTCCATAGGTGTCAGTCCAAAAAGAAGCAGTTTTCCACCAGGATTCAAGAAACCGAGGCTTAGTTCTATGGCTGTGGTGTTTCCAGTGCAATCCACAGCGATGTCAAACCGTTGATTGGATGTCTTAAAATCATCAGGATGGCAGAAATCAAAGCCCAGTTGTAAGCCTTTACCAATATTCAACCGCTCAGTTGAAACCTCCAATACTGTAACATGTCTGAATCCTCGATGATGAAACATACATGTCCAGAGCAACCCATAGATTCCAGCTCCCATAATTAAAATCTTGCTACCGTCTTCAATGGGAGAGACCGTTTCGTAACCATGAATTACACAGCCCATAGGTTCAAGCAGGACCGACTTGTCGAATGGCAAAGAATTTGGTATTGGTATTGCTTGTCTGGATTGAACACGACAGAATTCGGCAAATCCACCATCCTCGCCTATTCCTATGCATTTTCTAAATGTCTCGTGGCAGTAGTTCCTCTTGCCAACTTGGCAAAAAGTGCAACAGGTACAGTGGGGGTTGACATCCACGGAAACTCTTTGCTGTAGCTTGATGTGCTTGACCTCAGGACCTACTTCCACAACCGTCCCTGTAATTTCGTGACCAATAATGAGATTATCAACAGGAATACCAATTTCGTTATCGAGAATGTGAAGATCAGATCCACATACACCGGAATAAGCTATTTCCACGAGGACTTCATCTCCAGCTATTTTAGGTTTCTGGACTTGACCTAGTGTAAGATTGGATTTATCCCATTGTATAGCTTTCATCGTCATCTGAAATGAAATACAGAAGATAAGGCTAGTAAGCAATTGTAAATTTTTCTTACTACTCAAAAGCTATGAATATTGGAGTTTCGGGTTTAATTTTGACCAATTAAAGCCTATAAAAAGTCAGTTGACGGTTTGACGATCTTTGCGAATAATATTTTTTTTCATTTAGTTGTAAGTTGTCCTCACGGACGCCTTTGGGTCAAAATCGAATGAACGCTTTGTCCTGTATGCAAACTCCACGCCGTTAAGCTGCCATCTTGAAAAAAGCAAAAAATCTTTAAAATCTTCTTATCATGAGCTTCAACATCTTTCTACTCCAGTATCTCTTTTCCCTTTGGATACATTACCTTTTGAATTTTACGACTCTGAAAATGGGTAATTTGCATATCTTTTGTATATCGGAGTATTATATCACACGAACTTGGATTTTTCGCCATTTAATTTGATGTTATTATAATGTACATAAGCCTTCTAACAATGTATTTATTTTAGTTGTCAATATAAAACTTTTCTAAATATGCCATATTTATTTTAGGTTATTTGGATATTTAAACGGACTCTTGGTTGAGTTCTAATTAACATACCGGAAAAATTAGACCAGATTCATAATGCACTTTTTCACAGCTTTAAATAAATATATCAAAATATATGTATAATCAAAATTTAGGAAAAAATTACCATCAATTAAGAAAGAGTTATAAAGATTATCTAACCAGGTCAGCAGGTCATAGAGGGTTAATGTGAAAATACGTTATTTTAATATTTATGCGGACTCATGTGTAAGTTCTACTTTATTTAACGGAAAAATTCGAACACAATTATGATGTGCGAATTCACATCTATAAATAGGTATATAAAATAATATTCATAAACAAATTTTGGAAAATACTTGAAATAAAAAATACTATTAATTAGTAGGGATTATAGTTAAAAAGATTATGTAACTGGTCATGAAGAAGTCCAATGATCAATAAATTATGATTCCAACATAATATTTTTCAAAGAATGTACGGAAACAGCTGGATATGACCGAAATTGGTTTCGGACTATATTTTTGCACCACAAGCAGTCAAATTTGTAATTCCACGTATAAACAAAATTTACCATATTTGTTAGAATAAAATTACACTCCAATTAGACAGATATATTCGACAACAAGAGTGTAACAGATCAAAAAGTCAAATGGTGTTAATTTAACACCTTTTTAGGTAAAAGTGGAATGACCGAAAACCCAGAAATAACCCATCGGAAACGTTTCCAAACATTGACAGTCTATTCCCATTCATGTTTTACGAAATATAAATACAGACAATGTAAACTAGCTGACAGATCTGTGTGAAACAGGTCTAGCTTTACTTTTAATCTGTTACTATGCTACTTTCAATCTACATCTATATTGAAGCTGAAATACGTAGCCTATTCACATAAAAAAAATATCTGCAAAATAGAACAAACATACCTTTAAATAGAAGAGTTCTCTAACTGACGTGGTGTGATACGTTAGTAAATGGTGAAATATAATATAGCTATCAGCATTCTACACCTCGCATAATACTATTATTTAGTATAGTATATAATGGGCCTATCTAGTATAGCTATAACGACTCTACTCAGTCATGCACTAAGTCGATAAACAAGAATGATAAACTGTAAATAGAGTTTTCAACGAGAGCTTATGACATTTAAATTAAGTTCATACGACAAGCCGTAGGCGCACGGCCCCTAACCCCGTTTCGTTTCCATTTTGGCGCATGATTCATGCAATGTTATTTGGCCCACTCAGACCACTGAAACATTCTATGCAAATGATTTTATAAGAATGTAATGAGTGTTATTTTTAGAAATCCTCTTTTTCCCTCACTTTTGAGGGTTTTGCTTATTTTAGACTACTTTTTGGTTTAGATTTGAAATTTGATTTCAGTTTTTTGTCCAGAAACTATGTAGGCCTATGCCCATTGATCGGTCTTTCTTGTGACATATTTGAAAGTTTTCAATGAGACTTTTGAAAGAGTTATAGCAATTCTGTGGCCCATAATCGGCCCCTCTGTATAAACAAAGTTTATCAAAATTTCAGAAATTTTGCTTCTATTTCGTTCATGGGTATTCGAAAGAATTGAAAGTTTTTCTTTTCGAATATAACAGAGGTCCTACGAAAGGGGAGCAATTTTTTCGATTTGAATGTCATAGTTCGATACAGATACTTAATTAACTGTTATAACGGTTTAATTATAATTTTAATAATCATATTCACTGAAAACATGCCACAGCCTAACGCAGTGTAGCTGTGAGCTTATTAATTTTAACAGTGTCCATTAATCATAGTAAATTATAAATCAATAAATTAGGTATTCTTCTTGTATTCTACCATCCTAACATTGTTTATAAAGTACAGAAAGAAAGGTAAGGCCAATGGTTATTGATCTAATTCCCTCCGCCGTTTTGTTTTTAAGGAATTCAAAGGCCGTAAATGATATATCGTCAGACTCATAAGAAAAGAACCCAATTTTAAGTTCAAAGGGTACAAAAAGGTCCTTAATAACCGTTGCCAAACATTCAGACTCATTAACCAATAAAATTGCGAGTTATTTATAGATTTGCAATATGCCTAAGTCATTAGGCATTTTTCACTTATGTATTTCCAGCGATCTGAGATAAGGAATTTTTTGCTTAAACGTCGTGATTCTTTAGTGATGAATCCTTAATTTTACCTGCAAAATCAGGATAGGGCCAATTGATCCATAAAATTCCCCTCATGGTAAAAATAACGGATCATCACAAAGAAATCATTGTCTCAGATTGCTGGAAATGGCGTTTACGGTTCCTCTTCCAATACCGTCGGTGCTTATGCCCCCTCCACCACCCCCGAAATAAAACCTATCATCAAAGCATCGCCTCTTTTAATCTTGTTTGATCAATTTACATAGGCCCATCGAAATGAGTTTAATCGATAGAAACTCGAGAATTTGGTTGTGACAAACTATTTTTAGATAAATAGATATAAAGATAATTTTTATTTTAAAATAAATGTGCTTTCGAACTTCCGTTAAAAGGCTTGTGTAGTTGGATGTTATTCCAAATTCTTTTAAAAAAAATTGTTAGGGATAAATGTTGTGGCTTACCCAGGTTCTTTATTCTGAGTATTCAAGTCTTACCCAGGTTCTTTATTCTGAGTATTCAAGTCTTACCCAGGTTCTTTATTCTGAGTATAGAAGTACCAACCAGGTTCTTACTCCTGAGTATACAAGTCTTACCCAAGTTCTTTATACTGAGTATATAAGTCTTACCCAGGTTCTTTATTCTGAGTATACAAGTCTTACCCAAGTTCTTTATACTGAGTATATAAGTCTTACCCGGGTTCTTTATTCTGAGTATATAAGTCTTACCCAGGTTCTGTAACTTAATATATTATGTTGAAAGAAGACCATCTTCTACTGAAAATTGGTTTGGTAAGATTCCACGTTGCAGCGCAGATCATTTATCGTCAATAATATTGTTTTGCATTTCTTGCTCTATGTAACCTAACATTTATTAAAATTAATAAAAACCCTTATGTTAATTGTACCTTGGTCGGTTGATCAGTAATAGTGTTCACAGATAACCGTCGAAAGTTGAAATGAAAGAAATTGGCTTGATTACATTAGGCTACAACCCCGTTTCCCAACCTGGGGTGTTTTCACCCCCTGGGGGTGTGGGACTAGGGTATCAGGGGTGTGGCTAAGTGGTGTAGGAGAATAATGTATTTTAAATTGAGAGACCAACTAACATCATCACAGGCTGCAAATGTGGATGAAACAAATTTTTGGGGTGTGAAAGGTCCAGGTTATTGCTCCAGGGGTGTGAAGGCTGAAAAGGGTTGGAAACCACTGGGCTACATGATTCAGGATAATATTATATAATGGTTAATCATCAAAAAAAAAAAAAAAAAAATTAGGCAAAATACAATGGACAGGGCCTTTAAGATGTACTGAACATGCTTATCTTTCCATTGTGAATCTTTTTATATATATATATATATATATATATATTGATAGGTTCACTGAATCAAAGAAAACAATATCCAGATAATCAAGAATGTAGCCTCGTCTAGTGATAATTGCGTAACCATCAAGAAATGGCGGAAATTCTTGACTTTTATTTTGGAGTGTCCATCTAGACTAACTAGCTTAAGTCACAATAACAATATGATGGGATTCAACTGTTTTTACTGAATTGACAAGAAGGCCTCCTCTAAAAACAATATTTACTTATTTTAACATTTAACAAGATAACAAAATAATAATTACACAATATACAATTATTTATATGTAACAGGTATTATGTATACAAGATATACAAAAATACAATGATTAAAATATTGCACTATAAAAAATTAGAAACTAAACATTGAATAAATAACATTATAATCACACTACTTAAATGATGGTAGACACCTGCATGCCTACAGATTTAAAAAGATACAAGTTTTGTTGTAAAATTTTGTCCAGTCTCCAAACCTTAACCATCTGGGGAAACCAGAATGAAAAATCTGACAATACATATTCTAGGTCAACATATAAGGAATACAGGTGTTGTTTGGACACGATGATTCTAAGGGTAACTGATTCTAAGGGTAACGGTAACCGTAAGCTTACTCTGGTCTATAACTAATTTTATACATGATAGTTTGAAATGAGGGATATAACACAAAAAGAAATACATATGCATGCAGTCTATGTTCCATTTCAGGCATATGCGTACGGGCTGAAGGCTTGATGGGGGAGCATGCAGGTCTTCCTAAAATTTTTCCATGAATGCTTTCAAGTTTTAGAATTCTATACTAATATAAAAGATTAAGTCGTAACTGGATATGATATAAAATTTTAAAAGAGAAACCTAAAAAACTAAACTATTTTCACCATAAATTTAAAAAATAATAACAATATGACACAAATGTTTTACAAGTTATTTCAATGAAAGATAGGGTGCAAATCTTATTTCCTCAAAAATAAATTAAGATGAAATACATTTTACAACAGATTTTATTGCAAATAAAATATAACTGTATAGTCTTTAATCAACAACTATCATAGTAACCTATGAACTTCCCTTGAAAGACATATTTGATTTAAATAAACAATAGAATTTTTAAATATTTAAAGCTGATATTATTTATTCTGTATTTCTTGTGAAGATAAGAAACTAATAGCTGTTTGTACTGATGTTAAACAATATCCTTCTTCACCCATTATATACCTACAATAAACACAATAAATACATATACAGGACTCTGTTTCTCAAAATATCGTAGATTAACGAACGAGCGTAAACGTTATACCTCAATGATTTGATAACGTCAAAAATAACGTTTCTTCTTCACTTAACGTGTAAGTTTAGTCGTACGGACTTTTGAGAAACGGGGTCCAGGTCTATAAATTATCAGGACTGCTCTGTAAGTTCACTTATCTAATATTCTTTCAGAAAAAGTAATAAAAGTAATAAATGAAATATTTCGAAGTGAGCTGACACCCACTGCTTCACACTCCAGTTTAAGTTAACCAATGAGTAATTTTGATGTAAATATGAATGTAATTATAATTTTAATCTGCTCCTGAAGGATTTTCAGATCAGGCACTAACTACAACTCAATGGAAGAAAACAAATTCTATTATACTGAGAGTATTCATTTGCTTTTTGTCATATCTCTAATCCTTTGAAATGTGGTTTTAGTTACTTACCCTTCATGAATAAATTCTGCCATGGCTTGACATTCTGACAATAATTGGGGCAAACCACTTTTAACAACAACATAGGTTAAAATAGGTAATAAATCATCTGCTCCTCTATAACATAATAAATAACATAACTATAAACAACCTTAATGTAGCAATTACAAAAAAAGCAAAAAAAAAAGCACACCACCAAAATAGAGTAATATTAGGTAAGAAATAATCTTCCCCTCTATAATACCATAAATAACATAACTATAACATAAATAATAACATAGTGAGAAAATATATAAAATTATAAATCATCTGCTCCTTTACATCATAATTAATAATACAAATAGAATTCATGTTACATAGATAGAGAAGACAGAATTGGAAATGCTTCGCATTAACATAATAAATAACATAACTTTACACCAAATAAATATAGCTGGAGATAATTTCGAGTTCCACACAAAGATGCCAGACAATACAGTCAAATTATCATACATGGACCAAATAAATCAACGACCAAATTTATAAGGTTGACTTCCCATTTCACATTATAATACATAAACTAATACTTACACACATGGTGTAGAAGAAATTTCACCATCTTGTATTTGTTTTGTTGTATAAAAATTTTCTACACATTCACATATCAATCTACATACATTAACTGAAATATATATAATATATAATATATATTAATGTGATATCTGCTATATCTTTAGTTATAATAGAAACAACAAAAATGTATGAATTTCAATGAAGATAGCTTGCCAGGCAAGGTAATATACGCCCACTGGCAGCTTTGATTTTGAATAAAAATTAGTAGCAGCACAGTAACAATTACCAGTATTAAATATTCAACCTTCAGTCATACACTTCTTTTGATCTTTTTGGGGTGATACTGAACAATAATGTTTTGTCAAAATCCTGCATGAATCATTGAATGTGTTTTCACGATTGAGATCAATAATTCTTATATAATAATTTTCAATTTTTTGATTTTCAATAGGTTTCATACATGGGTGATAGAGAATTTAACCAAGTTTCCCTCAAGAATATACAGACGGACATGGGTGACTTTCATGTGGTTGTATAAAAATAGTAAATAATAGTGGTCATCTTCATACAAAACTAACATTGATTATAAATATTCAACTAATAATTGGAGATGACAACAACCTTTTTTCTAGAATATATAATACTTCTTTGCACGTGACTTGCAGGTAATTTATATCTGAGCAAAGTCACAGACTTTCAATATAAATATTTCTAACACACTGAGCTCTAATCACTAAGATATTTATGAAAAAAAAGTTTTGTCAAATTCCATCATGAATAATAAATATACATACCAACACATTCCAGTTTACTCAGCATAGTATAATGGTCTTTTAATCTTCTTATTTCATTTATAGCACTTTGGAAAGGTAAAGTACCTTCCACGTCAGAAACTAAGCATAATTTTCTTGACACACCATAAGATTCTGGTAAATCACCTTGTTTAATAGTCATACAATAAGCTAAGGCTGTCTCTTCTGTTTTGTTTGATAGTCTGAAGAGAAAAAAATCAATAAACTTCTAAAAGGTGATATGACATCATTCAAATAATAATTTTCAAAATAATATGACATCTATAAGGAAAAAGAAATTGATGGTATAATAAATGAGTAAAGTGCTTCAGTGATTTGATATCATTGAGAGTTTGATCCCAGCCCCATAAATTGTCTTAATTTCTAAGACAAGATGTACAACCCTACCATGCTAAAATACTACATCAACAAACATACTGAGAAAATAAAGATTAGTGCAAATTTTAATGGTTTCTGCTTATTTTTATTATATCCATATAATGTAGTATGGACCATTGTTGGGAAATTTTTTTTAGGAATAGACTAAACTCGTACTTCATTCCAATAATGCTAACTTTAAGGTGACTATCAATTAGCTTTGAAATATGATTTGGTAAATGACCTTTCCTAAAATGGACAATAGTGGAAATATTGGAAATAGTTAATAATTCTATTGTGTGAAAATTCTAGCAAGACAGTTAATGTTGGCATTATGTTTCTAGAAAAATTGACATTTACACCCACACCAACCTGAATATATTTAACAGATATTTCCAAATTGGTTTGAAAAAGGGTTCTTCAATGGAAGCATAACATTGATCTTGACCTTCTGCACTACCAAGTTCCTCGTATCCTATTGAGAACATTACTAGAAGTTTCTCAAGAGCATGGTGAATGTCTTGAGATACACCTTTCAAATGACGAACATAGGCTTCTTCTGACATTGTTCTCACTCTAGCTATCTCTGACGGACGTCTAAATTTGTATAAATTGTCTCTAAACTTCGAGCTGCTGTCCACATCATTGGATGATAAAACAACATAAGCTTCTGAATCCTGTCTTTGCAAGTTAAATTCTATTTTATCCAATTCTTTATTTCCTGCAAGACTTTCCACATCATTATTATCATCATCAAATAAATCATCCATATTCTCTTCACTATAGCTTTCAAATTCCCGAGACATTGAACGTACACTAGTATAAATCTTTTTGTTATCCATAGATAATTGTTCTGTTAATTTAGCATTTTGGTCTACTGCTGTTTTTAAATCAGTTATAGTTTGTTCAGTGAAGTTTTCTACATTGTTTTTACATTCAATGTTGACAAACTGCTCACTATATTCTCGATTTTTACTATCATTTACAGTGATGTTAACAATATCGCTTACTATACAACTTTCATCATTCTTATCTCTAAGACATTCACTACCCTGTTTATCATTTACACTACTCTGTTTACCATTATCCTTATCCTGATCAAGCTTATCACTATCCTGCTTATCATTATCCTTATCACTATCCTCCTTATCATTATCCTTATCACAATCCTCCTTATCATTTCCATTATTTTTCTTTTTACTATCACAACTTTCTTCTAAAACTGGACGTCTTTTGGGATGAAAACTTTCTGGTAGAGGAACACATATTTCATTCACGGTAGCCATCTTCGTAGAAACTAATGGATACAGCTTTTCATAAATCTTATACTGATACTTCATTAATAGTTTGGTTAATGGATGGTCTTCACATCTGTAAAAATAGAAACCATTAAAATTAACACAACTCGTCAGGCATATATATTTTTTTATTGTTTCGTGTTGACATGGTTGGTTAACTTTGAAACTGCACCAGATCTACACAATCTACCAAATTGACCTGTTACAGAGATAAGTATCATCCACTTCAATTGTCTGCAAACTCATAGTTTTCATGCTAACAAGAGCTGTTTAGAGTTGGAGAGCGGTCTTTAAAAGCAATGACCAGGATTATGTGCTTTTCATCTTCTGACACCATTTTAGACAGTCAGTAGTGAGTTGGATTGCTATCTTCAAGGGTTCCAATTGTCCTTGAGTAAGTCTGAGTTTTCACCTCCTGTTACCAGTAAGTTTTGTCAAATGGTTCAGATTTATTTCTATATTTTTTTTGGTTAAAAGTTTTGCACAAGGTATGCAATGTCAAATGATGGCTCCTGACAAAATTGGTTTTCAAAATTTCTATTAATTTCGGACTGGCAGACCAAAAGACATGGATAAAAATTGGATAAATGCTTAAGATTCTAGTGCATTTATGAGTTAATCTGATACAGAAATATGAACATATGAAATAGATGCCGAAAAAATATATGTGAAAAGAAAAATCAGTTTTCAAGATGGGACATAATAAGACATTTTTGTCTACACATTTACTAGTAGTTAAAATAAGGTATCCATATATATTCCAATAGATATCAAAGTTATAAAATCAATCTTACCGTAAAATCTGTGTAACTAACTGACTGATAACTACCTGGTCTTTTGGTGAATTAGATAACTTTATTCTCCATTCCAATAACCATTTCTACAATATCAAATTAAACCATTATATGTGAAGCAAATTTTGTAAGAAAAAAATGTAATTTTAAGCCTTACTTTTTTAAAACATTTTTCTCCTGAAATGAATGGAGTTTTATTTTCCTGCACCTTGTGGGCTAATGAAGATGGGCAATGTCATGCAGGGTGCAATGAGGGAAATTTTGCTTAATGTACACAGCCTGTTGCACATGGGGTTTATTGTCCCATCCATGTCAGCCCCTTTTACCTGAATCACTGACAGGGGGAAAAATCTGAAGGTATTATCTCAACATATGCTGGGATTGAACCCAGGACGTTCAGGTTAGCAAAGCGTCTAACTTACAGAGCCACCAGAGCTTCCTTTTCTCCCGAGAGCATATTATTTCATGCCCTATGCAATCAGGATTGCTTATTTTCATGATAGCTTGACAGAAAAGGTACATATACCCACTACAGCAGCTAAGAAGAAGCAAAACCCTCTCAACTATCTCAATAAACAAAATTTCAAACTTAAACTTATACCAAACCTCATCCCAACTGTTTGAAAACTTAAATCTCTTTGGTTTTAATACTCCAGTTAAACCTTTCAATGAAGCATTGTCAATTAACACTTAAACTGGAGGGTGTTTGATTAATGTGCTTAAGTTTACACCAAAATATACACATAATTAATAAGCTTATCTATTGCTCTGTGACTCATCTCAATACACCCTAACACTAAAATATGAAACTCAAGAAGTTCTTAGCTATATGATTATCACAGAAAAATAAGGAAAACTCTGCAGGAATATTGTAAAAAATATAGTTACAATAGTTTTTAGAACATATTACAGGTTCTTTTTTATTCAATTCTAATCTTGCAAAAATATCCTTGTTATTCACTTAATTCATCTTATTTATTATCATTAATATCTTTTCATTTAGTGATTTTCATTTAAAATTTACCTTTATCAATAGCTGTTTTATTCATTATATATAAATCATATTCATTTATCTAATTCAATGCTTTTACATATCTCTCCATTTATGCAATATATCTTTCATTACAGTCAAACAAGCTATAATGGAACCGGTGATTCAGCGTCAATCTTCATTATTTTAAAGAAATTCATTTAAAAAGTTTTTAAGTTTAATTTTACTAATACCTGTTATTTATTCATTTCAAATCAAATTCAATTAGTTTCTGGGCTGTGTCTTTTTTTTTTTTTTTGATCAAATTCAAATCAAAATATTTTTTTTGAAAATCATTTATTTCATATATGTCCATTCACACTAGACTTCATCTTCATAAAGAATACAGACTATACAATATATTAAGTAGAAATATTAAAACAGAACTTCATAAAACATATTGTTGTTACTCTGAGTATTAAGTATATTATTAACTACCTTTTGACAGATAGTTTCAACAAATATGATAAAGTAACAATAGAATCACACTTACTGCTTGTTGCTCATACTCCAAAATTTTCTTATAGATTTGTCTTTGTTCTTGTTCTTCTTCAGACATACCAATAGGTGACATAAACCTCCTACAATAAACCAAAATTCACGTCTTTATATTGACTGACTTTTACCGCCTCAATCTGTCCACACAATAGTTTATTGTTAGTCGTATAAAACATGTCGTGTGGTCAGCGTTGCTATTGATTTCTTTTTCATTGTTTCAATTGATTTGAATGATATCTTTAGTTACTGCTTTATTATCAGTTTAAATAACCTTCCAGTTGTCAAATGTTGTTAAGAACTAAGATTAAATACATTGATACTTTTGACTCCAATTTGAATCTTTTGATTTATTTATTTTTTATTTTTCAGAAAAGATTCCCAAAAGGCAATTATAGAAAACTATATATCAAAAATAACAAAAACGTAACAAATATTGTAAATATCTATTTTGAAATAAAACAAAAATGTTTTTTTTCTAAACTGAATCAGTTTTAGCTCAAATACCACTTTGTAAAGCGCAACCTCAAAACATAATAACATTGAGATTCTTGAAAATTCTTTCTCATTGAACACAAACTCACTGTAAAGTCTTTTAAGAATTTCCTCATTAAGCATGAATTATCCTTGTTTGATACAAACTTTAGGCTAAAAATGCTTGAAAGAAAAAGTTTCTTACTCTTCTTTGACAAAATGGTCAGATATTTCAAAATATACTTGTAACCAAACATTCTAAACAATGTTAAACAATTTAACATGACTTTAAACTTTTGAGAAAAAATCTGAAAATCTCACCTGGCAGCCTGTTCATCCAACCTTCTCTGTGTTTCTTTCATCTTTTCAGATAACTGATTTATATTAAGGTATATATATAATAAATATCAATGTCCAAATCATGTTTAACCTACATTATATGATGATAGTATCTATCACATTATACATGCTTTTGTCTTCATGATTGTCTTTACTTCTAACCTGGGTTTATAAGATTATTTGCATGAATCTAGATATTTTGCTCTATAATTGCAATTGCAAAAAAACAAATTTGAAAAAAAAAACCAATTTGATATTTGGAAATTTTGTCTCATTTATGTTCATCTATGTGTACTCAGTAGATGTATGTTCTAAATTAATGTAGATTAGGTCCAAATACTTTAAGAATAATATGATATATAAAAAATATATAATAAATACAGAGGCAAATCTTTCTTAGACTAAGGTATATGTAAGAATTTTAAATAAGGACTATGGATATGATTTCTGTTTATTTGTACATAGTGTAGAAAGTTTCAATAATTCATACTGTTATATTTGCTGCATTTCTCACATATTTGATACTTTATTCTAACGATTCAATTTTCTTTTGGCCATTTGTAAAATTCAGAAAAAAGTGATGAAATATTTAAATTCACATCATATTCTGTCAAGCTGTGAAAATTAAAAAAGCAACAACCATACTTCATACTTCCTTGAGTGGCATTTAGTAATTGGATATGAATAACTGGACACAATTATATGGATAACAACAATACTTAAATAACTTGCAACGTTTCGACGATGATGCTTTCGTCTTTATCAAGTAGTGATATTACCTTCCATTGAAATATCACATGAAATATAATCTAAACTGAAACAGTGGGGATATTTGGACTGTCATTCAGGTCTACCTGATTATTCATATGTACTATACTAACATTTGATTTGAGAAGACAGTTGATTAAGACAGATATAACCAGTGTCCACCACACCCTACATATAGTTGACCTTTGACTGACTTTATCCTAATTACATCTTATATATTCATGATGTCCAACAATTTTCTTGACGTATAGGCACATACTTTGATTTAGACATTTTTAAATTTGGGATATTGTGGTTGGAAATTCTAGGAAATAAAGAGTGTTCATATTAAATCATAATAATCAAAATAATAGCCTTAACATGTACCTTACAATACCAAGATATATTTTCATATACAAAGGATACAGCTCTTTCTTGTGCATTAGCAATGGCCAAGTTCTCAGCCAGTTTTCTTTGTACAGTCAAACTCTGAATAAGAAAGAAAATAAATATTTAAGATTTGACTTTAGTCTCCAACTTTAACTTCCAAAATGGGTCTATTCCCTGAAAGTAGAAAGATATGGGGGGTATAGTGAGTTGGATGCTTGTTTATGTCATAATCATCACTATTTAAAAATTATATTCATCTTCTTAATTATTTGAAATAAAGGAAAACAAATTTTACCATTTTTTTCCCTTCATAATCGTTTTTTAAAGGTTTTTTATTGTTGTAAATGCTTCTGATGTAAGTTATCAAAATACTGAAAATTTTAAATAGATCACTGTCATCGGAATATTAATTTTGAATAAAATGATATATCCTATACATACCAATCTCTATGTTTATACTATCAGAATTCATTGATCAGCTTTAAATAGCTATAAAATACTGATGTAATAACCAAACCTACTATAATTATTATATAATCTGATTACAACCCTGGTATGATGAAATTGCCTATTTATATGCTTTAGGTGTGACTGTAATGACTTTAGATTATGATTAGTTTTTACAAGTTCTGCCTATTTGGCATCATAATTAGAAGAATTATAACCAGAAATACTTAACTAAATGTGTATGTAATTAAGATTTGAAAACTTGTTTTTATTACATTGAAAAGTTTTAAGGCCGGTTGATACTCCGCTAAGCCAATGAGCAAAGCGCAGGTTTTTCTTTGCACAAGCGTTGCAAGCTTCAAAACTCAGTTATGAAGCAAAGTTTGACCTTCGCTGTACATTCACAAGTTCATTTTCATGGTTGACAAAGGAGTAGGGTGTGGTCCTACTTTTTCTCTTCACTTTGGTCTTTGCAATCAATGAAAGACAGGCGAAACAAACTGACATTGACAGATTTGTCTTGAAATCCTGAAGCTCAGCGATGCATAGCCAATCAAAGCTTTGCTTCGCTCTTTCTCTTAGCGGAGTATTAACTGGCCTTTTGGAGCTCGTAAACAGTTGTTGACTTTATAACATACCTTATAATCAATTGAAATATTTCTGTGTATCGACAATGGCAATGATATCAAATTCTTAGTTTATCAACCAAAGGAATTTTCAACATTTTGTCACAAAATTTTGTGATGGTCTGTCTAACTATCTTACCAGATGTCTTCAATACATGGAATGGTTAATACATGGAATGGTAGATAGCGTGATATTCCCAAGTTCACGTTTATTCCTTTTTGACAAGAGAGAAGAATGTTTGATTGACTCAGTAGACGAATCTGAGATTGTGGTCAAGAATGGTTATCAATAGTGACGAGAGAATCCTTCTACACAGCAATGGGGTCTACAACAACAACAAGATAGCTTGCCAGGCAAGGTAACATACACCCACTACAAGCTGTCAGAAAATCAACAGTTTTTAGTGACTTAAATATGAATTTTACTATTTTAAAAATAATTATGTATCATATTTATTCCAAAATTATTTTTTAAAATCAAATAGTAATAACCCATAAGCCCTTCATCGAAAAAAATCAAATTTATACTTTCTCAAATCAATATTAATGATCACACCAAATTTCATCAAAATCAGATGAAGACGGTTGTTTCTTTTGAGCTCATAAACCAATTTTGACCCTTGATGTCAAGGGCCATAACTCACAAACTTTTCATTGAATTATTGTCAATTTGAATCAGTCCAATATCAATATACATGATCACACTAAGATTCATTACAATCAAACAGTAGTCTCTATTGTGTTCACAAACAAACAAACACGTTTTTCCAAAGTCAAGGGCAATAATCAAAAAACGTCCATCAAAAATCATCAAATTCTGACTTGTCCAAGATCTGATCAATATAAATCATCTCACAAAATGTCATTAATCACGGTTAAAACTGTAGTCTCTATTGTGTTCACAAATAATTGTTGACACATTTTTACTAAGTCAATTATTATAACTAAAAAACTGTTCATCAAAAATCATCTTATTCAAACTTGACCTAGATCTCATAAATATAAATCTTCACACAAAATTTCATTAAGATCGAATGTAGTCTCTATATAGCGCTCAAGAACAGCGTTTTTACTAAATCAGGGCAATAATTCGAAAAACGTTCGTCAAAAAATTGTCAATTTCAAATCAGTCCAAGATCTTATGAATATAAATCATCACACTAAATTCCATTAAAATCAAATGAAAACTGTAGTCTCTATTGAGTTCACAAAAAGGTTTTTTTTAGTCAAGTGCAATAACTCAAATAATGTTCATCAAAAACTCTACAAATTCGAACTTGACCAAGTTCTCATGAATATAAATCATCATACCAAATTTCTGTGCACTTTGAGACCCCTCAGCACTTTGACAAAAGTATAGAAGTGTTGTGTCAGAAACTAGATAGTCGTGGTAAATGTATCCGGTTTTGTATCATCTTTGCCATGTCATTCACAAAGCTAACGGTGACCTTATCAGTGTGTGAGCCAATTTTTTATTGCAGGTACAGCACAGTTAAGATGCCTTTCAGGTATGACATGGCTATTCTAAGTTCTTGATACGAACAGTTTACCAAGATCTGCTGTAAAAACTGTTGTTCCATATATCAGGTTAGAGGATTGTTTGTTAGAACTCATTAAGCATGGTGGGATCGTCATGAGATCACTGATGGACGCCCATACCAAACCCATAGATCTTATAAGTTTGAACCTTCCTGACAGACGCCATAGCCGTCATTGGAACGAATTATTGTTGCAAAGTTCATTAGCTGCTATTAATGTTTTGCTAAACTGTTATTTTGGATGTCAGGTTTTTAAAAGTGGTTTGGACTGCTAATCCTTTGGTTTTATATTTGCAGTATGTGAGTCAAGTTTTTAATTTTCCAGCATTTTCCTCACCTGTCACCTGACTTAGTATTTTGAGTCACCCACAGTGTAGTGGGGTATAACAAAAGCTAGACCTCAAATTTAAAGTACTCTGAAAGGTATTAGGTAGATACAAACGCTTTGAATAGCTTGATAGCATCTGTAGCCTTTAGAAGAATGGAAGAGTCTTCACATTAATTGTAGTAGTCTAATTATCGTTAACCTAAATTAATCTCACACATTACCTCTACTATTCTTGTAAATTTTAACAGAATTCCTCGTGTTCATAAGAACATACAAATGAAGTTAGCTGATCATGTCAAATTGCTGATGATCTATATTTTGACACCCTTAATAAAGTCACATGATGTCAAAATCATATGACATTTTGTCAACAAGTGATGAACTTCGAAATGGCGTATTGTTACCATTACAAGAGAAAAATAACATTAAAGTTTCAAAATATTAATAATTTGATAGAGTAAGCCTAAAAAAAAGAACTGTACCTTCACTATCTTGTTAAATAACAAGTATATGTTTATATTCACAAATACCATTTTGAACACAAAATATTAGTAATGTTCACAACTCAAACTCATAGTAACTGTATTTTCATTTTATTCCATATACAAGACTATTTTTTTTTTAATCTCTATATAATATATTAGTATTCCATAAAGCCCTCCAATAAACTGTTCTCTTCAATCTGCTTTCTTTTGAATAAATATCCATTCCAAGTTGCTAATCACTTTCATAAATCCAAATTTAACATTAAAGAATTTTAAAGATTGGATATAAAGTGTGTCAGAATTGCTTCCTTTTATCTATCAATCAGTGTTATATTTTAACTATATTATTAGTGTTTAATTACATAATAACTGGGCTTGGTTTCTCATCAATGACATTAATAGTAGCTTATACCTTTAATCCTTTTCAAATTGTATCTTGTAAATCAACACTAAAATTTGCAGTGATCACAAATTAATCAGTTTGAACATATCTATGGGATATACCTAATTAACAGGTGTTTTTGAAGTGGAATTATATAAATACATTTTGCTTTAACTTCTTAAAATACTAGTTTATGTTATGTCGTGTACTGGCCTGGGGAAAAGACTCTTTGTATAAAATATTGTAATGGAGATGCAACCATTATCACTATTGTGATTAAAACAAATTGGTACTGTTTTGATATAAACCTGTCAAATATGACATGCTAGGTATAAGCAAGGTTTTCTACAATACTATTAACTGTTAGAATAACAATACATTGCTGTAGTATCTGATCAGAATTGTTCTGGTAACAATAGTATTAGCAGTTGAAGCCATGAAACTGTATCTGAACTAACAATTGCTTCATTCTGACTTCTATGACTCTATTCCAGCCCCTGATAGATTTATCAAATGGTATAATAAACAAACAATACATAAAATTTATCTCAAAGTTTCTTAACACTTTTAAAAAATTTAACAAGTTTCACTGCAGAAACATCAGAGAACATCTTTCCCCTTCTTTTCTCACATTCCTTCTTTTTTTTTTTCAGTTTTCCAACAGTTATTAGATAACCAAACCAAGACAAACCAAACCAAAGCAAACCAACAAACTACCATCCGACTACCAATCAACAAGAGTTACCATGATCAGAACGAGTTTGGAAGAATGAAGGAGATCGAGTAACTCACGCCACACCAACCAGGGTCGAGTTTCACCGCCATGTCATTCGACCCGACCAGATCTAACGAAGAATCAACAACCAAACCAACAACACAGAATCATCCAATTTGAACCAATCCAACTACCAACTACTACGACTACCAATGACTACCTAGTTTACGATATCAGCATCCGCTGGAAGCGAATGTTAACTTGTCATCTACCAAACAACCATGTAATTTAGCATTTTCCAAAGAGGAATTTTGTGAATTTATTTATATCCATTCTTCAGTTCACATATACATAGAAGTGTCGTCAGCAAACAGGCAAACTGAGGACTTGATATCATTCCTTTTCTCATTTATGATGAATAAAAGTATCCAATACAATGTATTTTATGGTTTACTATGCACTGTCTGTTTTGTAATTTGTTGGTTGAATGTTTTGTGTTTGGGTATTTTGATCAATACATTTTTGGTTAAATTATCATTATATCTACTTACCAAATTGGCAGCCATTGGATTATTCTTACTCATAGTTGCTAATCTTGCTTTATATGCTCTCATCAATGACTGATTTTGACGGTAAGCTATTTCTGTTGGTGATAAATTTCTGAAAAAATACAAGTTAAGGCACATTTAAAAAGGTTAAAGTACAACAATGTAACAATGATGTGTTGCAGTAGGTCAAACACATTAAGAAACTGATGTCTTAATTCAAGAGCAAACAAAATCAATGAGAAATACTAATGAGTCAAAAAGACCAAAGTGAGGGAGGGAGGGATATTCATACATAAATACATTTTATAGTAATAAGCTTCAGTGATTTTAATAGACACATTGTAAATTAGAAATAATATGATTACATTCACTTAAAAAATAATAAAAATGAGGAATTCTTTGACATTTATTGTTAAAAAATAATCACTGAGATACTAGGGATAACTAATGATGTCTCTTACAATTTCTATTTAAATTGTAAACCTAAAAAATGGCAGAAAAAAAATACAGATTGGATCCAATATTTCAATTATATAATCCAATTCAATATTCATTTAACAAGAAAAAAGAGGATTATATAATCATCTCACCAACTGTTAGTTCTTTAGAAATCTCAAATAAATAATGAAGGAAGAGTTATGTTTGAAATCAATTCATTGTCGAATTGGTTGCTCCTTTCTGATGTGATTTCAAAATCAAAGACAGAACTCCCAATCAGAATCAAATTTCACAAACCAACACAACGTTAGAAAACAATTTCTTCAAAAGGTTATGAAAGCTGGCTCAAATCCTATAGAAATCACAATGCTGAAAACAATTCTATATCCCAAAAACTACGATTCAATTTCTGGATGGATTCCAGATGTCACTAATCGAGAAGTTTTAAAAGAACCGGTATGAAATGTTCCTAATGATGCAGATGAAGCTAGAATGAGACTTATTGCTCGAAACACAATAGAAAGAACAGGACGAGCAGTTAACCATAGATTTTAAACAAGAGTATTTCAGTACAACAATATAATAGAGGATGGTAGTTGGGGTAATTACGTAAATTGGAAATTATATCCATTATTCGGTCTGTTGGAACACAGAAAGGTTTCCATAGCATTACTATATAAAATTCATCTACAAAGAGAAATCAACGATGATAAGATATTCTTTGGAGAGAATAATTCAAATTCAAAATTAGAAATAACGAATCTCCAACTTTACATACCCGTAATAACACCATCAATTGAAGTAAAAACGAATACATTCACCAAGTTGACTAAAGATATTAAAATAGCTTTTCTTCGTCGTAACACGGTAGGTAGCATGACTTTGGAGAATCCACCACTTGGCCAATCATCAATACTGTTAAACCAGCAGGATATTTAATGGTTGATTTCAAGAACTTACCAGACTCTCAAACGAATAACAATAATATCTTTAGAGTAGCAATGAACCAAACTCAAGATCCTTTAATCCACCTCAGTTTGAATATGTAGATTTTGCACTTAATCATCCAATCTTCTGTTTTGAACTATCAGCTCATCAAGAAGATCTTTTCAAAACAGGAGTAAATATGAATATTCATATCGAAAAAATACAAGAAGTAAACGATTACTGTTTGTTTTTGGAAGAAGCAAAATATTTAATTAAAATATCAGATAGAAGAATTGAAAAAATATCCCCTTAAAAATGAAACCAGATACTTAAGTGAAAAAGATAGCCCACCAGCAGCTGAATGCAAGTACAAATCATTGTTTGAGCCAAGTGTGAACAGACGGACAGTTGACAATATGCTTCCATACTACGTGTGGGCATATAAAATCAAAAGAATCCATAAAAAAATTGTTGTCTTAAGAGTAAGCAAAAGTTACAGATCATCACGAACATCAATAGGGATCATCTTCATAATGACATTGACCTAAAAATAAAAATCAAAAGGATCTGTAAAGAACTGTAGCCTGTAGAGTGAGCACAAGCCAAATGTGAACGGCCCGACGGATCACAAGGGTGATTACATTATAACCGAAGCTGTAGACTACATTCAGTTTGCCATTACGTCACTATCAGAATCTATAGTCTATATCAGATAAGCTATTAACGATTAGCGCCGCTTGCCGTCATAAATTCAATGCATACAATTATGAAGACAGATGGCGCTGTTTGATATTCGAGAAATGTATTTGGTGAAATGTTAAGCAACATTTGTTGGGCATGATTTATATTTAAAAATTTTTAACCGAAGAAATGTAAAGAGACACGTGTTTTAAATTTAGCTTTAATAGTAAAAATAAGTAGAATTATGCTTATACAAATTTTACTTGACAAATTATTGATTTAGAGAACAAATTTTGATTTTTATGAACTAATAATCATTTTGTGAAATTTTTTTGTCAAAAATGACCAACAAATGAAGGCGTGGGATATAAGCATAACGGGCTAAGGATTAAGGACTATTAAAATTGGGTTGTTCGGTCTTCCATAGATACAGACTTGGAAAGAATTTACACGAACGCAAAGGAATTAGATGGATTAAAAGAAAAGAATCCATCTTTCAATTCAATCTTACGAAAAATTTAAATGATCTGAACTTGTCTAAAGTTGATAGTAACCAATAGTCTTTGACGACTGTGATGCACCAAACTATTTAGATTTCGATTCTCTATATATCTACACAACAACACCGGAGGTAACAAATAAGAAAGTTGGTTATGCGCATGCGCACAACAAAAATTCGACATTTTCATCAAATTTAGAATTGGATTATACACATTACATACCAAGTTTGAAGAAATTCGGATAAGAAATAAGAAAGTGGGTCAATTAAGCCATAGACATGGTTCCAGGGTGCTTCAGTAAGTTCAATTTAACCTTTTAATCCACCACAGAACATCCTTGTATGGCAAACTTGACATAGTGCATTTATGACCGAAATTGGGGAGAATGTTACTTTAGCGACATATCAAACTCAGGAATTTTATCTATACTGACATCTAATTAACCAACTTAAATATGATACCACAATGTTAAACGAATGGAGTTTCAAAATATTCATGTTACATAGACATCTTATATATCACTGGAAAGCTCAGAATCTCTACATTACAAAATCGAAAGAATTATTGCTATATCTCTATTAGGCTTTGGGATCCAGTACTGGAAAGGTTCAAGTGGACCATTTTGAAACCCCTGTAAAATCCAAAATAGTGCTTTGACCCCAAAGGTCAAAAGATTAACATCATAGTTAACAAGAAGGTCAAGGTGATGGATATATGCCTTCAAAAAAAAACATCCAGTCGTACACAAAAAGCCAAACCGAAAATGGAAATTCAGGCTTCTAGACGACCTAAATAAACATTCAATGTATCCTTTGACACCAAATTTTTGCAAATCAGATAGACCATGGACTGTCTGTACTTATATTTTCACTTCGCTAATTTTAAGGGGATTAAAAAATTTCAAGCTAAGTTTTTGATTTTGCAATGCTAAAGCCAAGAATCCATGTTCCCAAGCTGAAATTCTGCCAGTTTGCATCAGGTGCCGAAAATATGGAACTTAAATATATTCGCATGACCTGTTCACCTCTAATCTAATTATCAGACCGATATCAAACTAATCAAATGCCGTTATTCTGATATATAACTCTGGCTGGTTGACTTTTTCTAGTTCGGTGAGGTCAACTTTCTGTAAACAATCTGACTGACAAAATGAAGTGTTCATGCAAAAGTTATTCAATTTTCGGAATTTTGCAAAAGTTATTCAATTTTCGGAATTTTGTTGGACAAGAGCCATATCTTTTGCAAAGAATGCATTTATCTGGGAAAAGGGAAATACAGAAAGATGTATTTGCAGGTAAGGAAATAAAACTGGATTTCATACACGACATCGGTTTGTTGACATATTTGCTTTGGACGCTCGTAATTTTTTTCTATAAAAAGTTCACATATATAGCCAAAAGTAAGGTAGAGTCAATATCCTCGTATTAGGCTTACTCAAAATTGTGGTGTCTGCGTTATGCCAACTTTTTCTTTTTGTAGAGATCGTGCTTGCATTACTGCATGTGTGTTAAATGAAAGTATTTGAATTATCTCCAAGTTTAGCATTTTTGAATGTTGAGTGTATTTTTGTTATTAGCTTTGTCTAACAGTTTTTTTAACTGATTTATAACATCTGGGGAGACTGCACCATATATTCAACAAATCCTGAATATATTTCATAGCTTATTAAAGTTCTAGATTTGTATAGAAATCAAATCAAAATGTGTATCTTTAAAAGCTGAAATATGGAGTTGTGGCACTTTCTGAAAATGGGAACATGGATTTTTAGTTAGCTATAACATACAGGAATAGATTCTAGGTGAGAAAAAATAATCTCCAGGTGGTGCTCCAAAAAGTCGTTTTTAAGCACATTTGAGAGGCACAGTCCATGGCCTAAGATAACAAATGGCTTACGAATAGGAATTTTCCCGAAATGAGGCAAACCAATATGGCTGCATAACTTTCACTTCCTGTATGTATTTTTTCAGATCAAAAGGTTTGTATCAAATATACTAATATTATACATGCTATTTTTGACATAACCCAGAAGTACTAACATCGAAACCAGAAGTGATGCAAAATTTTTTAGTGTATAGAATTATTTATTTTTGCTGGCGGTCAACAACATATAAGATCAAATCGATCCATCAAAAATCAGACGAAATGGATTTCGATTTAATTTCAGCAAAAAAAGTATGAAACGAATATTTGAAAATCGAAAATTTTCAACTGCTATCATGTGTCCTTTGTATTAAGAATTACAAGAAAGGAAACCTGAGCAAATTCGGTCGATAAATACGCCCTCTAATGTCCATTTACCTTATGTTGCTAACGTTCCATCATGTCGCTCAGAAAATTTTCCTTTTTACATTCATACTGTGATTAGCCACAAGTCTGAACTTCTTTTTGAACTGAAGTATATATATTTGTTACAGCATAAAATTTAAAAATGTTCTTTGTCTTAATCGATTAATTCATATGTTGGATGTGATGTGCTATTTACTTTATCTAAAATAAATATTTCAGTAACCAACATAACCCTTCTCGAATTTTCTTTTATATTTGAAAATACGAACACAATCTCCAACTTTAACCTTTTTCTTATGTCTATATTTTTTTATTTCATTTTCAAAATGATTAAGGTTAGAAGAAAACTTTATATCTGGATTTTGACTAGCTTCTATTGGAGAAACTTATTGTATTCCGATACCGTAGTGGGTAAAATCTTTAACTATTTTTGAGACTTTAGTTCTGTGAATTTTTTAAACAGTTTTGATATAAGTTTCCTGTTACTTACTACAGCTTTTTCCCTCGTTATGAGTGCTGTAAATTTCATACCCGAGTAATTTTACATTTCTGTTATAAAAATCTTTTCCTGCATCAACCCATAATTTCTGTGGTTTTCTACCAGATTGTTTCATGATCGTTTCAAACGCATGTTTGACTGATAATCCTATTTTGTTTTCTAGAGGAATAACCCAATCATATCTTGTATATAAATGTATTTCAGTTAAACAATATTTATATCCTTTTTCAATATTTTCAATTGGTATATTAATTAAATCAGCTGACCATATTTCATCTTTGTCAAATATTTTAACTTTTAAATAATGTTTGTTTTTTCTAAATTCTTTATGAATTTCATCTGCTAATCCCATACCCAATTTCATCTTTGCTTTTAACATTTTTATAATCAGTGCTCTTTGCATTTTCTCTTAAAATTTTGGATTTGGAATATTTTTAAGTTCGTGTATCATTTGTTTGTTTGACCAGTATAATTATGACCTGGAAGATGTTTTTCTCCAGAATATTTAGCCAATGAAAAACCAGGAAGAGAACCTAATGATTTTTAAATATCTGAATCAAAATAACTTTGTGCAATTATCAGACATTCTTTATCCTATAACTTTAAAACCTTTTCCTTGTTTTTCTAAAGCTTATTTTACTATTCTCATGTTTCTTAGTTCTCTTATTTGTTGTAACTCTTTCAACTTTTTCACAGCATCGCTTATACTAATTCCTGCTTTAGCAACAGAACCTAGAGCTTACGCTTCAAAAGAAATAAGAGATTTGTTGTTTGAAATAAAGCTAGCTACTTTTGGAACTAGAGAAGATAGTGATGAGATGAAACCATCTCCTGAATAATCAGTTTTGAATTTTTCTTGTTCATGCTTTAAAATTCATTATATGCCTTTTTTTTTAATGGGTTATTGTGGATTCGACGCATTGAATTTAAAAAGAATATGATGTATTTGTAGATTTTTTTTTTTCTTCTTTGATGCAGTGTTAATGCAATGTATTTGTAGTTTATCTTTATAGATTTGTAGTTTATATTTATAGATTTGATGTTTTTGTAGTTTATATATGATGTATTGAATTTAAAAGAGCATTAATATGATGTATTTGTAGGTTTATCTTTATAGAATTGATGTATTAACAATATGTCAAATCTGAAAAGACTATAACTACTTTTCTCTTATGGTATTTTTGTCAATTGCTACATATCAATGTTAACTAGGGTGGGTTTTAAAAGCCAACCGCCTACCGCTGCCAACCGGCATATCCGAATGAAAAAAAGGCGCTAAAATGATCATAGATTTTCATACTACAAAACGAAACTATTCAATTTGACAGAATTTTTGTTGACGTCAATATTATGGAATCAAAATCATTTTAAAAATGAAACGAAACAAATTAATATTTCTTTTCTTGCTTTGAGATAGGTTTGTTTTATAATATGCTTCAATGGACTTACCTGGTTTATTAATTTTACAACAGAATCTCTCAATAGGTATAATCCAATAAATCTTAAAAAGTATCAAACTGAGATGCACATTTTTTTAACACCAGCACTGGTAATTGGTACTAAAAATGACACAACTAGGTCATGTGCGTTCTCGTAGGCGAAAAACACTTGCTCATAATCATCGGGTCATGTAGGCTAGACTTTTTACATCCGACAGGTGAACGCAACAGGGTTTTCGTCAATTTCATCACTATTATACATAGTATGACATGAGAACAAATGAAAAAAGTATTCTTTTGAGGCTACCAAATTTTTTATCTTTAGCCTTAAAGGTTTGTATTTCAGTTATCATCTTCCTGAAATCAGAATACTTCGGATTGCCATGCTTATAATAAGTTTGCCTCATGACATGACAATCACCAATATTTTCACAGCTTTCGCCGCAACTTTTTCGATCAACCAACCGTCATCACCATGTGGTCTCGTTCCACCATCTCTTTCTTTAAAGGTTCTATAAATAGACACCTGATTTTTCCAAGTACTGGAAGTGTTCTTCCAGTCTTGGTGAAGATCTTTATATCGATGATTCTGTTAGATTAACAGGAGGAACATTCGCAGAATTAGTATAGTCTACGTCAAGGATTAATTTTGAAAAAATTCTTATAGGTGGAAGAAAGATTCCTTGGCCTTGATGCTCCATGTTCCCGACGACAGTAAAAAGTTAAGGGAAGTAACTCTGAAACAAACGACCTTGTTCAGTCGTTGTGATCATTAAAAAAAATCTAGAGGTTTTTGTACATTTTATTGTGTGTCCCATTTTATTTTTAAAAGAGATTATTGCTATTTTAAACACGAATTGAATCAGAAAATGTGAAGGAAAATATCTCAAAGCAAAAAAAGAAATATTAATTTGTTTCGTTTCATTTTTAAAATAATTTTGATTCCATAATATTGACGTCAACAAAAATTCCGTCAAATAGTTTCGTTTTGTAGTATGAAAATCTACGATCCTTAAATTTAACAATGCTCATTTTAGCGCCTTTTTTTCACTATGGTATGCCGGTTGGCAGCGGTAGGTGGTTGGCTTTTAAAACCCACCCATGTTAACTGTAGGTAATGACTTTCTGAATTCCCATGATACCTTTAAGCTGAATATCCCAGAAACTACAAGTCACTCAAAGAAATGCCAAAATAAACTTCAGGACAAAGAAAGTAGCAGTTGGTAATATAATTGTTGTCTTTGAAACAAACCTTTTTAATGAGAATGAACTACTGGATGGTTGTATGTGTAATGGAGGTACAGGAGCAGCAAATCGACTAATTCCACCAGATTTCTCTAATTCATTCCCATTCTTAATCTCAGCTTCATTATCTGAATATAAATAAAATCAAACATTCTTGATTAATCCAAAATATCTGAAAATATGAAAGAGTAGATTTCATAGAAAAATTTACAATTTTTTGAAAAAATTCCAAGAGCATAAAATATACAATTATGCGAAGATGGAAACAAGATAGGACAAGTGCCAGTGGCTATTTACAAAAAAGAGTGTAGTATAACATACACAATGTTTTAAATGTTTTACGAAGTATGGCGGAAACTACCGACTCACTTGCAGTTTTTGATGGCCAGTATTCAACACTATACTAAAAGAAGCATATATTTTATCAAAATGAATATTTACGTTTTAAACATTCTGGTATGTTTTTTAATATGTTAAAACAATACATAGAGCAGAAATTCACAATTCATTCATGTGGCACTTTAAATTGTTTTAGCAAAACATCATCAACTCTAACTATTCAGTAAATAATATACACAACTTGATCACCTTTGACTAATATCTTATATTGGCATATAATCATTATCAAACTATCTACTAACATACTAAGTTTCATCAAGATCGGATAGAAACTGCAGCCTCCAAATTGTGTCATTCATCTGTTTATTACTAAATTTGAAGTTGACTGCTATCTCAGCAGTGCATATATGCAAGATAGAAGTTCACATTTCCATGTGATCTTGAATAGTGAAATAGCAATTTTCATTCAACTTTGATTGAAAGTATCAGGCCATTAAAGTGAATATTAAGGAAGATAGCTTGCGAGGCAAGGTAACTGGCAGCTGTCAGAAATGATAAAACAGTCTTTAGTGACTAAAGTACAAATTTTATTAGTTTGAATTGAATTATATATATACATGCCAGTATTTTATGCTGAGTAATTCTACAAAATTTTTTAAAATCAATATCAATAACCCAATTACAACAAACAATTAAATCACACTGCTCTGACAAGAGCAAAAAACAACTTTTGACGCTTGTCAATGGCAATAACTCAAAAAACGTTCATAAAAAATATCCCAAGTTAGATCTTGTCTGAGATCTTGTCAATTCCAATGATCACACCAAGTTTCATCAAAATTGGTTGAAAACTTCTATTGTGCTCACGAACAAATTTTGACACGTTTTTACGAAGTCAAGGGCAATAACTCAAAAACCGTTCATCGAAAATGCGTCAAGTTAGAAGTTGTCCGAGATCTTATCAATTCCAATGATCACACCCAGTTTCATCAGAAACGGTTGAAAACTGTAGCTTCAATCCTGCTCACAAACTATTTTTAACAATTTTGAAGCATTTGTACAAATTCAAGGGCAATAACTCAAAAACATTTCATCGAAAATGAGTCAAGTTAGTCCGAGATCTTATCAATTCCAATGATCACTCCAAGTTTCATCAGAATTGATTGAAAACTGTAGCTTCAATCCTGCTCACAAACTATTTTTAACAAATTTTGACGCGTTTTTACAAAGTCAAGGGCAATAACTCAAAAACCGTTCATCAAAAATGTGTCAAATTAGAACTTGTCTGAGATCTTATCAATTAAAAGCATCACAACAAGTTTTATCAAAATCAGATAAAAACTGCAGTCTCTATAGTGCTCACAAGAAATGTTGACGGACGGACGGACGGACCGACAGACAGGGGTGACGGCAATATACGACCACATATTCATGTGGGCGTATAAAAAGCGTCTCGATTCACAAACGGCAACTGCACTCCTTATTTGGCATATATGGGCAGGATCCAATATCTTTCTAATTGGAATCACCACATTATAGAAATATTCCACAATTCAAAAAAAATTTCATACTTACTAAATTCATGAAATAATGTAGATATTCTATCCATACATTGTTTACCCAACATAATCTGTTTCTCAACATATGCTGTCACCAACACCTTATCTCCTAAAATCCAACAGTAATATAGATATATTGATATTGATATAGAGCTGATATGTCAAAAGTTACCACCAACAAAACATTTTCTGTTCTTCAAGATATACCTTTATCCACCTGTGCTGGAGCAAATCTTAGAAAGTTTAGATGTTTTAAAAAAAGAAAATACGTTCGGTATTTTTTCAATTATTTAAGAGAACTTATATATCAAAGATATGCTGTGTTAATTAGTTGCAAATACATCATTAGCTTCTGGTGTGATTGATGTTTAATGTGAGCTACCTTTCGTTCAATATTTTGATCAAACATACTAGAATTTCATCTTTTGATCAATCATACTAGAATTACATCTTTTGATCAATCATGCTTGAAATTCATCTTTCGTTCAGTCATACTTGAATTTCATATTGCCACATCCTGAATCTAAGGAAACCAAACTACTATCACTGACTATTTTCAGAAGTAATTTGTTGTATTGTTATTGAAATGTAATAAAATAAAATCTGGGTTCTTCACGATGTAATAACCCTATAAAGTACACGTCTTTCACATGTTGCATACATATATGTGACACTTGGCAGGTGTCCAAATAGGAAGGGACATAACTCTATTGAGGCATGGCATGTTTCAAATATCCGGAAATTCATTGAACCACATGATTTTAATGTCAACAGAAGTGTGCAGATAAACACTCCACTGTATATTACATAATGTAATCATGACATAAGTAAACTTACCATTACTTCGAACATTCTGTAGCAAATTACTAGCTATACTCAAAATACACTCTACATACTGTATATAGGCTGCCTGAAATTACAAGAGTAGAGTAAAAAATGACCAAAAACATGCATTTTCGTTGAAATCAGACATACTACGGCTTTACAAGATAAAAACAAAAACATACTAGGTTTCTGAAACTTCAGTTTTTTACGTTTCAGTTTGATTAAGCTTTCACATCAAATACACTATTTACTTCAGCAAAAGGATGGTCATGAAAAGTCTAAATAAACTGGAATTAATATTGCAGAGAGGAGCAGTTGTTTACCATGTAAAGATCTCCCTTTTTTATGATACATCACTCATTGTTCTTAAATATTCATACTGCTCAATGTGTCAAGCATTCTTTACTTAAGCTTTTTGTCTGAATGTAGACATATTTAAAGTAATGTAGAAAGATAGCTTGCCAGGCAAGGTAATATACGCCCACTGGCAGCTTGATTTTGAATAAAAATATTTAGCAGTATAGTAACAATTACCAGTATGAAATATTCAACCTTCAGTTATACACTTCTTTTGAACTCTATAATACTGAATAACATTGAGTATGAGTTTTTGCCCTTGTTCTTGAAAACGTGTTCAAGCAAATGAAAACTCTAGAAGACCAATATTCAATCTTCAGCACTGTACTGAATAACAAAACCAAGTTTTGTCAAAATCTGACAAGAATCATGCCTTTTAGTGTTTAAGAGCTAAAATTTGAAAGTGTTTTCAAGAATGAAGTCAATAACTACTATGAAACATTTTTTGATTTTTTAGATTTTCGATAGAGTTCATCCATGGGTGATAATAAACAATTTGACCAAGTTTCGTCTAAATCTGTTAAGAATTGAGCTTTCTAGAATGTTTACGAGCTAAAAATTGAACATGTTCTCAAGAACATGGGCAATAACTCATACTAAATATTTTTCTGATTTTCGATAGGGTGTATCCTTGGGTGATAACGACCACTCACACCAAGTTTCGTCAACATCCGTCCAGAATTGTGCCTTCTAAAGTGTTCACAAGCTAAACTTGAACGCATTTTCAAGAACAAGGGCAGTAACTCATACTAATCATTTTTCAATTTTTCTGATTTTCAATAGGCCTTATCCTTAAGCGATAAACACTCATGCCAAGTTTCATCAAAATCAGCCAAGAATTGTGCCTTCTAGAGTGTTTACGAGCTAAAAATTCAACGCGTTTTCAAGAACAAGGGCAATAACTCATACTAAATATTTTTCGATTCTTCTGATTTTCAATACGGTTCATCTGTGGGTGATTACAGACACTCATGCCAAGTTTCGTCAAAATCTGTCAAGAATTGTCCCTTCTAGAGTGTTTACAAGCTAAAAATTGAACACGTTTTCAAGAACAAGGGCAATAACTTATACTAAATATTTTTGATTCTTCTGATTTTCATTAGGTTTCATCCTTGGGTGATTACGAACACCCACACCAAGATTTGTCAAAATCTGTCAAGAATTGTGTCTTGTAGAGTGTTTCGAGGAATTGTGGACAGACATGGGTGACGGTAATTTCATGTGGGCATATAAAAAGGAGCACACAAATTTAATTGTTTAAAGAATACAATTAGAATTTCAAACCTTAGGGTTTAGGGTCATGCCTATACAGATAAGTGAAGGAAACAAGATCATTGAATTTGATATAGCCTGTATCAGATCAGTTTGAATTTTGCTGATGAACAGTGTTTGAGCTGTTGAAATTGACTTAAAATACTTCAAAGTTTGCCTGTGAATTGGTCAGGGACAGTTTTGATCATATCTTTATTAAACATGGTAGGCTTGGGGTTTTGTGATCAATGGATAATTTCATATATTTATTTTTTCACTTTTTTTTTTTTTTAATTTCTTTATAAATTGTATAAATTAATATTTGTTCCAAAAATAATATATATTTTTTTCAATTATAGATTGGAAGTGAAGGGCCAGTATTGATACCTACCTGGTGGTTTTGTTCATCATCTAATTTTAAAGCTTCTCCAATTCCTCTCATAACCTTCATAAAAGACTGCTCCATATTTCAGCATTTACTAGTGGCAACTATTATTTCTATCATTGATCCTGAAATGGGCATAATCACACAGTAGTATAGGATTTTCAATAGGATTCTCCTTGGCTTGGGAGATCTTAAACAATAACTTTCGTCAAAATAGGTCAAAAGTTGTGCCTTCTATTGTGCTTTTGAGCTAGAAACTAAACATGTTTTCAAAAGGAAGAGCAAATACTCGTGTAATTTGAGTCAGTAATTTCATGTGGGTGTATAATTAGTTCACAACCATGCAATTATTGTGTATTGAATACAATCAGAACTATCTTATTTCTGACTCTTGAAAGACACAATGTTATTGCTATTTAGCCTTTTAAACAAATAACATCCATGAATTATAATTATAATAATTATTATTTTCACAAGCAATACTGTTTTAACCCTAGTTTTGAAGGACAAATCAATTGTAAGTTGCCAGTTGAGTCTATGGGCAATTTCCTTTGATGTCCTTTTATGTTTGTGAATATAAAATATCAGTGGGAATCTCATAGATGAGCAAGGTCACATTTTGAAAGATAGCTTGCCAGGCAAAGTTATATACGCCCACTGGCAGCTTTGATTTTAAATAAAAATATTTGGCAGTACAGTAACAATTACCAGTATGAAATATTCAACCTTCGGTCATACACTTCTTTTGAACTTTTTGAGGTGATACTGAATAATATTACCAAGTTTCATCAAAATCTGTCAAGAAACTTGAACTCGTTTTGAAGAACAAGGGCAATAACTCATACTAAATATTTTTCGATTTTTCTGATTTTTATAAGGGTTCATCCTTGAGTGATTACGAACACTCAATGCCAAGTTTAGTCAAAATCAGTCAAGAATTTTGCTACTAGATTGAAAAAAATAAATTGAAAATGTTTTGGAAAACAAAGGCAATGTCTCATATCAAATATTTTCCAATTTTATTTCATGTGGGCGTATAAAAATAGCCATTTAAGAAAATTCAATTCATTCATACAATTGCCCTGGACGTCATATTCACTTCATTTATTCAATTGACCACTATAATTCGTAAATATATAAATAAATATTATCAATAATCTTGATATACATCGATAAGGAAATTGGCCGATAATCTCTGGCATTATCTGGGTATCAATATATTGCACATTGGAGGTAACTCCAACAGAGGTCAACAAATAATTGTAGGCCATTTCATGTTGCCCAAATAGTTCAAATAGATTCAGAGTCAGGGAAGAATAACTAATGTTTATTTCCTTTTATTTGTTGTTTCAATCTTCAAAAAACTGTCCCTTTGCCCTACAAACTAACCTCAAAACTATATCTGCGATACCCCCCCCCCCCCTCCTCTCCACCCCTTCGCAGGCTCGTACAGGGGCTAAATTTCCGGGTGTCAAATTCTCAAAATTTTCTTGTGGTGGTCCCACATCATCTATACAAATAAATGTCAGGAAATCGCATCTTATGGTGTAAAATTCTCTAGAATTTTCTAAGTGGGTCCCCAGACTTCAGAAAATCATGTTTCCAGGCTTTCAATGGACGTCCTCGGCAGCAATAAAGATCCATTTTTACTGAGCGCAACTACGACTGCGAACGCAAATGCGGTGTTCGCATTGGATTGCTTAACCTGATTTTGTATGAGGTCGTTTATACTAGGGGCGAACGCGAATGTGGCAGAATTTCTGTTCGCGTGGAAAACCGTGGAGATTGTCTCCAGAGTGAATTTTTGGCAAAAGACTGCGAGAACTATTTACATTAGCCAATAAGAGTGTGAGGTCAAGGTTCATACCTGTCTGCCAGTTAACTCTGATCTCGTTTCATCAGCGAATTTACGCGCATAACGCTGCTTTCAATACGAACGATGATCCGCGCGAAAAGTCGCGGTCACTCTCAGTATAATTAGGCCTTAACAGATCAAAAAAGCCTAGTGCCAACAGTGGCTTATTTGGGGGGTGGTCTATTGGTCTACGATAAAACCACCCCCATCCGGCCTGTGAAAGGTCTTATTTAGAAGTGAAATTTAAGACCTCTCAAAATTCATCTCAGGCCTTCGTAGTGTGCCCTCTGCTCTATCCCTCTGACAGGCTCCTGAACCCTGGCCTCACGCGTTTTCTGTATACGCTCCTGCTAAGACCGACAGACATGGATAACGCATATTTACATATCTACATCCATTAGGCCAAGTTTCTCACCATCGGTGTAAAGGTAGTTTTCATTCCGAATTGTCAAGAGTAAACAAATCTTGTGTGTACAAAAATGATAAAAAAAAAAAACGCCTGGACATCCCAGACTATTAGATACAACAAGATTTTCAAAATTTTTAAATAAATTTCATATTTTAAGATGTCGTGTGATATTATCATGTTTTGTTAGAATATGTTGTTTTTGTAGTATTTCGAAAAAATAAAAAAGTTTTTGTAAAGAGAGACTAATTTACTTATTTAGGTCATCGAAAATTAACGAAGCGGGACACGGTTGCAAGATGGCGGACGAGGAGCCTATTTTGGTTGATGGCAAAACATTGAACGAATTAAGGGTAGTTGACTTAAAAAAGGAACTAGATGCACGACATCTTTCAAAGAGTGGTAGCAAGCAGCAACTAATAACACGCTTAAAAGCAGTAAGTCGGGTATTTCTAAAGCTTTAATTCGGTAAATTTTGAAATAGATTTTCCATTTTACATTATTTTGGTTTTTGACACAAGCGGCAATAATTATTTAGTCAGTGCTTGTTGAAAATATCCTGGGATAGTTATTTGTCCAGTGTATAATTCATAAAAGTTCCTGAAAATTCGCCTTGTAGCTTGTTTGATAGTATTGACAATATCTAGATATTGTATTGTTAATCTAGGCCCCATGTCTTACTCAATATTATCGTTTTTGCAACTTGTGTTATGCTTGGTTTTACTGTGCTACCCCATCTCACTTGGACTTGGGGCATTTTAGTCAAACTTATCTTCGAGGTAGCTTAAATCTAACGGTAAAGAAAACTACGTTATTCAGATTTAAATGTGTCTTTGAATTTGCTAATATGGACGTGCTTTAAGTTATGAAACGGATAAAGGCCGTCTTTTATGCAAAAATATCTGACTTATATCTATTTGGAAGGTCGCTTACGTGAACGAAAGATTGACCTAATTAACAGCTTCATACTGAGCAACCTCTGTATTAAGGCCACAAATGTTGATATTAGGTCGTTCATTTATTTCAGCAACTCTTGTTAGAAAAGTTACAAAACTCGCCAGTTGATCCAACAAGTAAGTTAAATCTCCCAAACTGGTACTACAATTTTCGATTGATAGTTTTCATAGTAGTCTAAAGTGCACAGGATTTTACTTTCCAGTGCTGAAAATCACAGAAAATTATCTGATCATCATGATTGGCATCATTGTCTTGAAATTAATGTAAACCCAAATACTAAGTATAAAAAGAATATCTAAAATAGTAGCTGTGCAGTGAATACATGATAAGACAAATAGATAGAAAGAATGTCATTACATGCGAAAAAAGTATGTGGGCAAATAAAAGCCCAAATAACCTGTCATTGGAATCCATAGGGCATAGTTTGTTTTGTAATTTTACATCTCAAATAAACACACTTGCCTCCAAGAAAATTTATGTGAAAATACCAGCAGAATTGATAATTGTGATTGCACTAAGTATTAATTAATAATTTTTCACAACATTTTGGCTTGATTTTGTTTCACATAATATGATCACAGTTATCTTTATATAGAATAGTTTACATGTTTTATACTTATTTATTTTCTTTTTTAGATAAAGTTCCTAATTCTGAAGTAAGCTTAAATTTCTTCTACATAATAAGGTTACAGAATGAAGTAAATTCAACATAAATTTGGAGAATTAATTACTCACAATGTGAACATATATTGTCATTTACTCGCTATATGATATTATGAACATCAGACCAGTTTCCACTCATAACACTTTGGACATAGATAACATCCCTGGGGCTAAAATTATTGGAAATAAAGAGTTTAAAAGAGGGTTGAAGGTATTCAAAATGAAAAGCATGTTATGTCACTACTACACGTTAACTGATTTACTCATAATACTAACAGCTTCTACTAGAATCCATAGAATTCACATCAAGAGGTTCTATAGCATATAGCACAGCCTGTTAGGGCATTGGTTCTTAACATTACATCATTTGTTTGGTTACGTTGAGCAAATGGCAGCTGTGGGTTCAATTTTCGATCGGCGTGTGATAGTCTGATGATCTTGAATAAGTCATCTTCACTCATAATACCAGTAAACCCAGCCGTAAATGGGTACAGGGATAATTCAGGAAAGTCCAGGAAAGATCAATGCCAAGATGTTTGGCCAAGGACCAGCTGGTAGAAAGGATCTTTAATTGTGAACCTAAATTGTTATCCTTGTAAAATATAGTTGTTTCTTTCTTTCTTTTTCTATCTGACTTACCATACATACAAAGTCCCATAGCAATTAGTGATGTTATCAAACACTTAAGTATTTGTGGAATTGCAGGAACCACAGAAGTCTAATTGAAAATTGGAGTGTTGCAAATTGATGCTATCAGTTTCCCTGATACCAAATTAGAAAACCATTGTGAATAAAGGAATTGAAAAAAAAAAAATTAGAAAACCTCTTTACAATCCCTTTAATTTCTTTGTATTTTAAATCATAAATATGCTCATTAAAGCATTTTTGAATTGTCAATTCTTTTCTTGATTTAGATAAATCAATGGGTGACATTGCTCATTGCATATTCATGAAAATGCTTTTGACAATAATTAATAGATTCAGGTGAAAGAATCTATTATATTTCTATAACAAATGAGTGTGATGGTTGCCGTTCTGCTAAATGTCTTGATTTGAACTTAGTTGACAAGTGCCAATCAATGTAATATATGGAAGATATCTTTTAATTTATCTCCAGCTTGAAAATGAAGTCAGTGGACAAAGTTCCTTTATCAAGGAATATCTGGCCAGGCAACAGAAAGCAATGGACATGCAATTTGAAGAAAAGAAGAAATTAGAAGAAGGTACAGTTACTCATATAGTCGCATTCCTGACTAATTATTACATAAACTTATAATCTTATATAATAATCTTACCTAGGATCCATCCGTTACTTTAGTTCACAATGATTTAACCAAGGACCGAGATAATGCACATTTCAGCACTTAATTTCAATTGATTTCTGTTAAGAAGTTGGTTCAAACATGGTTAATAGGTAAGTTAGTTTTCTAAATTTCTCTGAAGAAAAATCAGCTTTTGTCTCTGTCGTTTGCCTATGAATCATTATCCCCTCTTACACACGTCTGAAACCAATGCAATGGGTTTGTTTCTTCTTGATTAATTTGGATTTCATGGAAACCGTTATTTTTTCAAATCCCTGAACCTACTTATCTCCCTTGAAGTTCTGATTTTTAACTATAGGGAATAATATGCATTCTTTTGTTTCAGGAATCATTGAAATTCTAGTCAGATGGAATACTACAAATTGTCGTAGGAAGTTAGGATTGTTAAGGGCTAAGAAGTGCTGGAGGCTGTCCAAGTCCAGATGTGGCTACAGCCCAATAGGAAGTGATTGAAAGGGCAAGTTATTGCTTTTGAATGGATAGAAGATGATGCCCTTATCTTACATCCTTAAGAAAACCTGCACTTTGGTTCAGAGGGTGATAATTTAGTAACAAAGTAAATGTAAAAGATATCTGTAAAAAAGAAATATTTGCAGCATGCCAGACTGTTTGATAATTTTGTGTAAGACAACAAAGAAAATTAGTGTTAAAGGAAGTCATAATTAAGCTAATAGAGGCCATGTGTAAGCTGAAAGAAGTGAAAAACTAGTACTAACTAAAGAAATGCTGGTGAAATAAGAATTCTGTGAGAAATCGCTCCCCTATAAAATCTTAAAGGATGCAATAAGAAGGATATTTCTAAATTCATACTATACCATCCCATTACAGCAGATGAACACAAATAGATAGTGATCCATGTTTTGTAAAGAGCAACATTGCTCAAAACTAAGGAGAAAGCAGCGAGAACAGATCTCTCATTTACCTGATGAAGATGATAAGCTTGTACAGGTATGTCATGTAATATTTCTGGCTTCTACTGGTGGCGCTTAATGGAAAATCCAGATGGCTCGGAGAAATGAAGGGGATGATGAGGAAAAGTTATTGGTGTCAAGAGGCAGTCTAGATTAAAGACAAAGATATTCACAGCCTACCAAGCACAAAATCACATTACTGCAGGTACAACTCAGCCTCAATAATTATCTGTAGACTAGAAGGTCAACAAAATGTGTGTTAAACAATGAAACTGGCATATAAGACTTCTCTACAGATGAACATTTTGGTTCTAAAAAAGATTTTTGTAGTATTTATTTTTGTAAAGTTTTTGCACAGCTACAAATTGTGAAAAGGGAATACTAACAGAAAGATACCGGTTACACATGTGAAGACTACATATATTCAAGACTCAAATCATTGCAGAAAAGGATGAATCCAAACAGGCTAGATCAAGTTAGAGAATGATACACAAATGTGAAGTGTTCTACAGAAGACCCCCCATTTGTCATTACCTAATCAAATTGTTATGAAGACAATGATATTCTATATCAATTATGTAATTGACAGAAAATAGTTAAGCTAAAATGATGTCAGATTATACAAATTTGTGCACTTTTTAGTGTCAGATTCTTGTAGAACTCGAAAATTTTTAACTGACATATAAAGAAATAAATTGGGACTCATAAAACATGCTACATGGTTCAATTGTAGTAATATTGAGATATATGTTTTGCGATTTTTTGGATTTGAAACTGGGGCAGTTTCAAGCTTCAATTGTTCAAAATGATAGTGGTAGAAATGTTCCAAAGTTGTTGGTCAATAAAAACAATGAAGTCCAAATACTTAATAAATATTCTTTTGCATAATCCTATTGTCACATGTCTTTTGAACCTTCTCTCAAAAAAGTGGGGAAAAGTAGGAAATAGCATTAGAAACCACTAAAACTTTGTGAGTTAATCTTGACCCATTCAAGTTTCTGAGAGTACGATGTTTGAAGAACAATCTTATATAACATGAAAGAATTATTACAGAAATAATATCTACTCAGTACAGTGGTGTAACCTATATTCGTGCATATAAGGATTCAACACCCAATTTTGTCGAAATTGAAAAGTTTTTTTTCATGTCTTAGAAGTTTCCTAAGATATTCTATAAAATAATTAAAATTGGTTTGTTTCAATTTTCTTTATGAATCCCTCACTTTGGACCATTTTGCATGAGTAACCAACTCAACAACGCCTGCAAAATGCATCACCTATTTTCATATACAATGTTTGAACTATATAGAAAATACGTTGTATGGATACCCAGTGGTATAATTAACTTCTTTTAGTATTTATCTCTAATAATATTCCATTATAACAAATGACAATTCCTTCAAAGAACAATGATTTAAAAAAAATAGTGACTGACAAAATAAGAAAAGTAAAACCTAGCGTGATTTATTGCTAAAAGTCATTCTAACATAAGAATATGGCTCACATTGTGTTCCATAGAATTTTTATGCTGACACAGAATCCGATAGTTGATCATGTGACTTTGTTCATTGGGCTACATTTGATTCTAGCAGACGATTCCGATTACAGCTAGAGAAATAAGGAAATTGTGACATTTGGTAATAACTGATTAAAATCGAATTCGACTGATATTTTCATGAAAATTGGAATGTCAGCTTCTAACAGTTACATTTAGTTTTAGAACGACTTTGGGTTTAAGCATTTAGGCCTATTATCACTTTGAAATTTGTTTTTAGACTGAGAACAATTTTCAGGTAAATTAGTCCTGGCTAAAACTTGTGTCATTTTTGCTTGAGAATACTACAGTAGACAGTGAACAGAGGACATATATTTATATTTTTTTTTATCAATGCAAAGTTATTCTAAGAATATCAATACTTAGAAGTTAATGTTTTTGATTCTTTTCATTTTATATCAGCAAAATTTTTTGTAGGCCTCACTGACGAACGTGACGAGTCGGGTGGCCGCATTAGACAGGTTGTACTGTACATGTTATGTGCGTTTTCATTGACGTGATCAAGTCAAAGAACTCAGTACGAGTTGTTGTTATGTACTTACCTTTTTACAGAGAAACAGAGGAAATCTGCCGATGAAAGCGAATCGACTGGAGATGACGATAATCACGATAAAGATGAAAATATTGAGAAAGAAGAAGACGCCTCTACACCGGAAGTAGATACCACAACAGTAGAGGAAGTGACATATGCGCACGAGGCTCTTGCCGGAAAAAAAAATACATCAACTCCGATCATTGACGAAGAGGACGAAATGGCAAGACGTAAGAAACAAAGTGCTGCAGTCGTCGAAAAGGACAATAGTAAGTACTCCATCTTAAATGAAGAAGCTTGAAAAAAGATCTGTGTAGTTTGAATGTCTTTCTTTAAGATTATTTATAAACAGGTATTCTCGATGTTTCTCACCTCGTAGTCGTAGGTTGACTAGTACTGCACTCAGCCTCACTGTATGACTGTATGTATGAAGTACTCTTTACGCACACGCACACTCGTCAGTTGTTATTAGAATGTTTCTGATGGTATTAATCAAATAACAGCTAATCCTTTAAAATAGTATGGTACTAAAGTAAAAGTCATGGCATGACTTGTGTTTATTGGTAAAAATTTGTTGTGCAAATTTCAGACATGCAGATGAATTTTTTATGTGTCCATTGATATTTTTATCAAGGCAGTCATTCTTTTTAATTTACTAAGACGATGTATTGAAATGGATACAGCCTATATATATGCATTTGTATCAAAAGAATAACCTGCATTCTTAAAATTCTTTTGTTGAGTCAGTAAGATATCTTTGCATTATGATCGTGTGTGGTAGCTTAGCCTGATTAGCAGTTAACTCGTCCACGAAAGACTCATCTCATCTACATTAGATGGTTCTACTGATTTATGAAAATATATTGAACAGCGTATTAGTAACTAACTTCATTATATAAGAGTTGTTCTGTTGAAGAAGAGACATTAACAATGGATTTTTTCTACATTACAACACTTTTGAAGATAACATAAGCTTATATTTCATTGATTATGGATGACAAGTAAACTAAGTAGAAGCTTCGCCAAGAGAGAAGCTCATGTCGCTAATTGGCCCAAAAAACAATCTCAATATTTTTTTTGGGCTTTTAAATCAGCATTAAGTCACCATGCAAAATACAGCACATTTTCTTGATGTTAACAAATAAAATTCTTTTGACTTTTCATACAATTTATTTTACTGTTTTTAGATAATGATGTTGAAAACATCCCCAAGAAAGGTGTAAAAGATACCAATGGTAATAAGAAAACTCCATCCAAGGAAGTTGAAGAAGATAAAGAAAAAGAAACTTCCCCATCCCCTCAAAGATCATCAAGGTAAAATTTGTGAGAATGCTGGATTCTTATATCTAGAATTGTCAGTACACATTAAAAATGCAAAAGATATGATCCAATTTTGATGAAACTTGGTATGCTTATGAACTTTGGAGAGATCTCTATGAATAATTCTATTGCGCTAAATTAAGCTGAAATAGTCAAATATTGAGTTTCACCTTGATACACTGGCCTGTGAACATGATTCTAATAGATGCAACAGTTATTTGTTGGAATTTTATAAATTATTATCAAATTTATAGAATTATATCCACAAGATCTTGGGTATGATTTGACAAATAAAGACTGAGTTACAGTCCTTGATATACAAAATGATGCAATACTTCTCTAGTATGATTTCTACTTGTTTTTAAACCCAATGATTATCAGATCTGCAAATAGTTTATTAAATGTAATGATAATAATATTTGTCTCCATGAATTAAAACATGTTTCAAATATTAAGTAATTTGTTCAAAATGTTTGTGTATTACTAACAATATTTAAATCAATGAATTGGTTTCTGTGTGGGCATAAAGCCTTTTGAGAAACCTTACCTTCTGACAGTCTTTCATTTCAACTCTTCAACAAACAATTTATTTCCTTTAGTAACGATCAAAATATTTGGCTGAAATGAACTTTGCTCGTGAATATACATTAGCTTCAGACGACCTTTCTATAACTGAATTGGTATTTAGAAGAAATCTGAAGTTAATGCTTTGGATCTCTCAAAGTGTTGCCACATTAAACTGCTCTATTGACATATGTTACTTTGTCTTGCAAGATATCTTTTGCATTGCAGAAGTAGAAGAAAGCTTAATGAAGATCATATTACCAGACAGAAGTTAAAAGAAACGGATGAGAAAACGGCAGACATTGCAAGAAAGGTTGAAAAGAAAAATGATGAAAAGGAATCAAAAATTATTCCTGAAAAACTGAAGTCTGATTTGAAGAGGCAGTATGATGAGTCTTCAAAAGAAAATGATGCTCAAAAGAGACCTAAAAAGATCAGTAGAGTGGAGGAAGATGGAAAGAATACTGATAAAGAGTCATGCCCTGAAGAAAAAATGGATGTTCATACTTCCAGATCAGTTGAAATGAAAACTTCAAAGGATTCTTATAAAGCTGAAACTGAAGATGAAACCACCAAAGATAGTAGCCCGGAAAGAGAGATCAAGCAAGCATCCATTTCTGATGAACCAAAAGGGGAAGATTCCGAAATGGATGTTGATGAAAGCAAGGTTGTGCAGCAAGAGAGTAAAGGTAGAAAGTTGCGCTCATCATCCAGTTCAAGAAGTCGGTCAAGATCTGGTAGTCGGAGAGATCGCTCATCTTCAAGTTCCTCAAGTTCATCAGATTCTAGTTCCACAGATTCTTCAAGTGAAGAAACCCCTGTTAACAAACAAATTCAAGGTACAGAAATCAAGAAAACATCTCACATTTCCCCTGCGCATTCTCCATCTTCAAATAAATCAGTTTCTCCGAAGCCTAAAGCATTGTCATCAACACCAGTGGCCAAGGAAATTGCACCTGCATCTGAATCAGAAAAGTCAGGAAGTCTTTCTCACATAAAATCACCAACATCAAAAGCTGATGAAAGATCCCCCTCGCCACCAAAGAAGATTTTGGTCCCTAAGATAAAAAGATCTCCAGAAACCACAGAAGATTCTGTTGCTGACAGCTATGAGAAAATGGTAAATATAATATTGCTGCATGGGCTTTCAATTCGGTTATTGGTAGGGGGAGGTGATATGTGGGTATTGTGATATTTATCTTTAAACTAGATGTTCTTTACATCTGAACATCTGACTCCATTAAGTCCAACAGGATGCCTGTTTTGATGGGTTTCAATGAACATGATTTAACTATGTGTCATCATTTAACATTCCTTCATTGTTGTGTCTCTGCATTAGTTCATAATTATGTAATAATTTCAGGATCAGTTGTTGACCAAGAAGGCAGTTGAGACTTTGAAAGAAGGTGTAGATGCAGGAAACACAGGAGTCAAGTAAGTCATGTTAGATTTGTGTATGTATTAATGTGTGTGTTCTGTTTCTTAATCCAGACACCTCAAATATGATTTCAATAATGGAATACTACCTAATACAGAACAGTGAATCAAGAATCAAACCTGTTTGTTTTGAAGGATTCAAGGATTTTGAGGGTACTGAACAAACTTTATGTTCAGAACACATCAGTTGTCACTTGTAAATTTAACTTGTCTCAGGCATCAGACAAGTACCCTGTGGGTGGTGTCCTTTGTCCTTATTTAAACAAAGATGCAATGGATTGATAATGAATATTTTGATAGCTGTTCGTTGTTCATGTATGTTACTATTCCTTTATGTTACCCTTTAATTTCAACAGCTAATATTGTACGTCTTTAATTGGTTCTTTTTGATTTTTCACAAAAGGGTGGAGATAGAGCTTACTACCAATGAAGATCTGGAATTTAAGCCTGATTCTAAAGAAGTAAAGAGTGAACAGGAGGTAAAGAGAAGTATTCAATATTCTGTTTTATTTTATTACCAGGGATGGAGTGTGGAACTTTAGTTTTTATGTCAGTTATATTGGTTTACACTATTTGACCAGATAACTGAAATGTTGCATTCTTATGTCATGTCACTATGACCTTTTTTTTTATGTTATCACAGCATTTCAAAAACAAGAAACATTTACAGTTTCAAAGCATATACCTTTTTCTCCAAACTTGTCCATGAGTCTCCAAATATATTATATATGTATTTCTCCATCCTTGGTTCTACTTTTTGTTATCTTGTTAACTTGTACTAGGACAAGTGCTGGCACCAGACAACCAGATTATGGCCCATAGAATTTCAAAACAAATTGAAGACCAAAATTAGTACTGATAGTAGGATTCCTTGATTGAAGTAGATGGAGACTGCGTATACTCTGTTATGTTCAACAGCTCCAATGTTTCCAAGAAGGAGGTAAAAAGATCTGTGAAAAATATATTGAAATGGCACAGCGAGATCATGTGTCACAAAATGATCTAGTGGTGCTCCATGCAGAAGATCACAATCAACTGATCTAATTCCACATAATAAACTAATAATGTCACATTTTTCTGGTGTTCCCATAGTCCCAGATCATAATTTCAAAGTGAACCCAGTTCCAGCTTTAAAACAAGAGATACAACTAAACACAATCTAGTGATTTCCAATCAACAGTCAGTGATATTGTTCCAGATCACAATCTAGTGATTTCCAATCAACAGTCAGTGATATTGTTCCAGATCACAATCTAGTGATTTCCAATCAACAATCAGTGATATTGTTCCAGATCACAATCTAGTGATTTCCAATCAACAGTCAGTGATATTGTTCCAGATCACAATCTAGTGATTTCCAATCAACAGTCAGTGATATTGTTCCAGATCACAGTCCAGTGATATAAATCAACAATCAGTGATATTGTTCCAGATCACAGTCTAGCGATAAAAAATCAACAATCAGTGATATTGTTCCAGATCACAGTCCAGTGATATAAATCAACAATCAGTGATATTGTTCCAGATCAAAGTCTAGTGATGAAAACATGACAATCAGTGATACTGTTCCAGATGACAGTCACAGTCTAGTGATAAACAATCAACAATCAGTGATATTGTTCCAGATCACAGTCCAGTGATATAAATCAACAATCAGTGATATTGTTCCAGATCACAGGGTAGTGATAAAAAATCAGCAATCAGTGATATTGTTCCAGATCACAGTCCAGTGATATAAATCAACAATCAGTGATATTGTTCCAGATCAAAGTCTAGTGATGAAAACATGATAATCAGTGATACTGTTCCAGATGACAGTCACAGTCTAGTGATAAACAATCAACAATCAGTGATATTGTTCCTGATCACAGTCTAGTGATAAAAACAGGACGATCAGTGATATTATTCCAGATGACAGTCTAGTGATAACCAATCAACAATCAGTGATATTGTTCCAGATCACAGTCTAGTGATAAAAACATGACGATCAGTGATATTGTTCCAGATCACAGTCTAGTGATAAACAATCAACAGATCACAGTGATAAACAATCAACAGATCACAGTCCAGTGATATAAATCAACAATCATGGATATTGTTCCAGATCACAGTCTAA
>NW_008709421.1:1684446-1684648 GCF_000327385.1 Lottia gigantea
GCCATGTGTAAGCTGAAAGAAGTGAAAAACTAGTACTAACTAAAGAAATGCTGGTGAAATAAGAATTCTGTGAGAAATCGCTCCCCTATAATATCTTAAAGGATGCAATAAGAAGGATATTTCTAAATTCATACTATACCATCCCATTACAGCAGATGAACACAAATAGATAGTGATCCATGTTTTGTAAAGAGCAACATTG
>NW_008709421.1:1687277-1731835 GCF_000327385.1 Lottia gigantea
GTGAAGAAGATAAAGAAAAAGAAACTTCCCCATCCCCTCAAAGATCATCAAGGTAAAATTTGTGAGAATGCTGGATTCTTATATCTAGAATTGTCAGTACACATTAAAAATGCAAAAGATATGATCCAATTTTGATGAAACTTGGTATGCTTATGAACTTTGGAGAGATCTCTATGAATAATTCTATTGCGCTAAATTAAGCTGAAATAGTCAAATATTGAGTTTCACCTTGATACACTGGCCTGTGAACATGATTCTAATAGATGCAACAGTTATTTGTTGGAATTTTATAAATTATTATCAAATTTATAGAATTATATCCACAAGATCTTGGGTATGATTTGACAAATAAAGACTGAGTTACAGTCCTTGATATACAAAATGATGCAATACTTCTCTAGTATGATTTCTACTTGTTTTTAAACCCAATGATTATCAGATCTGCAAATAGTTTATTAAATGTAATGATAATAATATTTGTCTCCATGAATTAAAACATGTTTCAAATATTAAGTAATTTGTTCAAAATGTTTGTGTATTACTAACAATATTTAAATCAATGAATTGGTTTCTGTGTGGGCATAAAGCCTTTTGAGAAACCTTACCTTCTGACAGTCTTTCATTTCAACTCTTCAACAAACAATTTATTTCCTTTAGTAACGATCAAAATATTTGGCTGAAATGAACTTTGCTCGTGAATATACATTAGCTTCAGACGACCTTTCTATAACTGAATTGGTATTTAGAAGAAATCTGAAGTTAATGCTTTGGATCTCTCAAAGTGTTGCCACATTAAACTGCTCTATTGACATATGTTACTTTGTCTTGCAAGATATCTTTTGCATTGCAGAAGTAGAAGAAAGCTTAATGAAGATCATATTACCAGACAGAAGTTAAAAGAAACGGATGAGAAAACGGCAGACATTGCAAGAAAGGTTGAAAAGAAAAATGATGAAAAGGAATCAAAAATTATTCCTGAAAAACTGAAGTCTGATTTGAAGAGGCAGTATGATGAGTCTTCAAAAGAAAATGATGCTCAAAAGAGACCTAAAAAGATCAGTAGAGTGGAGGAAGATGGAAAGAATACTGATAAAGAGTCATGCCCTGAAGAAAAAATGGATGTTCATACTTCCAGATCAGTTGAAATGAAAACTTCAAAGGATTCTTATAAAGCTGAAACTGAAGATGAAACCACCAAAGATAGTAGCCCTGAAAGAGAGATCAAGCAAGCATCCATTTCTGATGAACCAAAAGGGGAAGATTCCGAAATGGATGTTGATGAAAGCAAGGTTGTGCAGCAAGAGAGTAAAGGTAGAAAGTTGCGCTCATCATCCAGTTCAAGAAGTCGGTCAAGATCTGGTAGTCGGAGAGATCGCTCATCTTCAAGTTCCTCAAGTTCATCAGATTCTAGTTCCACAGATTCTTCAAGTGAAGAAACCCCTGTTAACAAACAAATTCAAGGTACAGAAATCAAGAAAACATCTCACATTTCCCCTGCGCATTCTCCATCTTCAAATAAATCAGTTTCTCCGAAGCCTAAAGCATTGTCATCAACACCAGTGGCCAAGGAAATTGCACCTGCATCTGAATCAGAAAAGTCAGGAAGTCTTTCTCACATAAAATCACCAACATCAAAAGCTGATGAAAGATCCCCCTCGCCACCAAAGAAGATTTTGGTCCCTAAGATAAAAAGATCTCCAGAAACCACAGAAGATTCTGTTGCTGACAGCTATGAGAAAATGGTAAATATAATATTGCTGCATGGGCTTTCAATTCGGTTATTGGTAGGGGGAGGTGATATGTGGGTATTGTGATATTTATCTTTAAACTAGATGTTCTTTACATCTGAACATCTGACTCCATTAAGTCCAACAGGATGCCTGTTTTGATGGGTTTCAATGAACATGATTTAACTATGTGTCATCATTTAACATTCCTTCATTGTTGTGTCTCTGCATTAGTTCATAATTATGTAATAATTTCAGGATCAGTTGTTGACCAAGAAGGCAGTTGAGACTTTGAAAGAAGGTGTAGATGCAGGAAACACAGGAGTCAAGTAAGTCATGTTAGATTTGTGTATGTATTAATGTGTGTGTTCTGTTTCTTAATCCAGACACCTCAAATATGATTTCAATAATGGAATACTACCTAATACAGAACAGTGAATCAAGAATCAAACCTGTTTGTTTTGAAGGATTCAAGGATTTTGAGGGTACTGAACAAACTTTATGTTCAGAACACATCAGTTGTCACTTGTAAATTTAACTTGTCTCAGGCATCAGACAAGTACCCTGTGGGTGGTGTCCTTTGTCCTTATTTAAACAAAGATGCAATGGATTGATAATGAATATTTTGATAGCTGTTCGTTGTTCATGTATGTTACTATTCCTTTATGTTACCCTTTAATTTCAACAGCTAATATTGTACGTCTTTAATTGGTTCTTTTTGATTTTTCACAAAAGGGTGGAGATAGAGCTTACTACCAATGAAGATCTGGAATTTAAGCCTGATTCTAAAGAAGTAAAGAGTGAACAGGAGGTAAAGAGAAGTATTCAATATTCTGTTTTATTTTATTACCAGGGATGGAGTGTGGAACTTTAGTTTTTATGTCAGTTATATTGGTTTACACTATTTGACCAGATAACTGAAATGTTGCATTCTTATGTCATGTCACTATGACCTTTTTTTTTATGTTATCACAGCATTTCAAAAACAAGAAACATTTACAGTTTCAAAGCATATACCTTTTTCTCCAAACTTGTCCATGAGTCTCCAAATATATTATATATGTATTTCTCCATCCTTGGTTCTACTTTTTGTTATCTTGTTAACTTGTACTAGGACAAGTGCTGGCACCAGACAACCAGATTATGGCCCATAGAATTTCAAAACAAATTGAAGACCAAAATTAGTACTGATAGTAGGATTCCTTGATTGAAGTAGATGGAGACTGCGTATACTCTGTTATGTTCAACAGCTCCAATGTTTCCAAGAAGGAGGTAAAAAGATCTGTGAAAAATATATTGAAATGGCACAGCGAGATCATGTGTCACAAAATGATCTAGTGGTGCTCCATGCAGAAGATCACAATCAACTGATCTAATTCCACATAATAAACTAATAATGTCACATTTTTCTGGTGTTCCCATAGTCCCAGATCATAATTTCAAAGTGAACCCAGTTCCAGCTTTAAAACAAGAGATACAACTAAACACAATCTAGTGATTTCCAATCAACAGTCAGTGATATTGTTCCAGATCACAATCTAGTGATTTCCAATCAACAGTCAGTGATATTGTTCCAGATCACAATCTAGTGATTTCCAATCAACAATCAGTGATATTGTTCCAGATCACAATCTAGTGATTTCCAATCAACAGTCAGTGATATTGTTCCAGATCACAATCTAGTGATTTCCAATCAACAGTCAGTGATATTGTTCCAGATCACAGTCCAGTGATATAAATCAACAATCAGTGATATTGTTCCAGATCACAGTCTAGCGATAAAAAATCAACAATCAGTGATATTGTTCCAGATCACAGTCCAGTGATATAAATCAACAATCAGTGATATTGTTCCAGATCAAAGTCTAGTGATGAAAACATGACAATCAGTGATACTGTTCCAGATGACAGTCACAGTCTAGTGATAAACAATCAACAATCAGTGATATTGTTCCAGATCACAGTCCAGTGATATAAATCAACAATCAGTGATATTGTTCCAGATCACAGGGTAGTGATAAAAAATCAGCAATCAGTGATATTGTTCCAGATCACAGTCCAGTGATATAAATCAACAATCAGTGATATTGTTCCAGATCAAAGTCTAGTGATGAAAACATGATAATCAGTGATACTGTTCCAGATGACAGTCACAGTCTAGTGATAAACAATCAACAATCAGTGATATTGTTCCTGATCACAGTCTAGTGATAAAAACAGGACGATCAGTGATATTATTCCAGATGACAGTCTAGTGATAACCAATCAACAATCAGTGATATTGTTCCAGATCACAGTCTAGTGATAAAAACATGACGATCAGTGATATTGTTCCAGATCACAGTCTAGTGATAAACAATCAACAGATCACAGTGATAAACAATCAACAGATCACAGTCCAGTGATATAAATCAACAATCATGGATATTGTTCCAGATCACAGTCTAATGATGAAAACATGACAATCAGTGATATTGTTCCAGATGACAGTCACAGTCTAGTGATAAACAATCAACAATCAGTGATATTGTTCCAGATCACAGTCTAGTGATAAAAACATGACAATCAGTGATATTGTTCCAGATGACGGTCTAGTGATAAACAATAAACAATCAGTGATATTGTCCCAGATCACAGTCTAATGATAAACAATCAACAATCAGTGATATTGTTCCAGATGACAGTCTAGTGGTAAACAAATGACAATCAGTGATATTGTTCCAGATCACAGTCTAGTGACTAGCCATTGACAGTGACATATTTGTGATGAAAATCATTCCTGCCAAGTATTTAATGATGCAGCAAATATGTGTGACTGGATTGCTTTTCTTCTGGATGTAGACAGCTATTAAACCAGTTACAGAAACCCCCCAAATGAGTGACAACACAAAAAATAATAAAACCCTAAAATTTCAACTACCCATCTTACATAGCCAGTACAGATTTTGGTGTGAAGCCAGACTTGGTATATTACAATGCCTCCTTACTTTAAATTGTATTATCCTCACTTTGCAATAATGATTCTCAAATTTCATGGCACTTTCACTGATTCAAATTCTCAAGATAAGAAACTGAATATCTGATGTTTTGATATTTACTCTGTGACTCAAAAATCCCTTTTCTGATATTTTTCAGGTGGAGCCAAAAGAAAATTATGTTCCAAAGCCATTACGAAGAAGATCACTCAGAGGCAGTAAGTTAAATTCAGACTATTTTGAAGTAACCTTTGCTTGCTACAGTTTGCTGTTGATCTCTGTGAGAATAAATTTTAATAGGCCCATATGTCTCTGTGGACATCAATTTTTGACATTTCTTATTGACACCTATATTCATCAATTTATATTGTAAAATTTGATGAGCGAAAAAGGAGTTTTGGCATATCATCTAAATTATTATTTGCATTTCAGAAATATATGGTAGTAATTTAATAAGTTATGTTGTATAATGATCTTACAGCTGTTAAATACATAGATTATGAAAACTGCCAAGAGCTGTCGTACATTTGTAGAATTGCCAAAAAAAATTCACAGAAATCATAAGATATATTGGATAGCAAAAGAAGTTATTTTGAATTGCAAACTGCAATTTGATGCCAGTACTGCTTAAATTGAAACTTGGTGTCCATCTGTTAACATTTTTACTTGTAAACACCCCACAATGTACAGTTTTTAACCAATTTTGACTGAAATTTGGTTATCTAAAAAAAAACTTGTAATCTTTTCGTACAATGAAATGAAACCCTTGTAATCTTTTTGTACAATGAAATGAACCTAAAATTTTTATTCAATTTTTGGTATGTGTATAAATAAACCTGAAATGAAGTTAGTTCCATTTGTGTGGCAATGGATATTTGTTTTTGTTTTAAGCTGATGAAGAAAGAAAGCCTGCGGAAGAAAATGGTGAAAATAAAGATGACAAAAAAGAAAAGCCAATTAAGAAAAGAAAATGGGGATCATCAAGTAAAACTACACAGAAAAAAGCTACAAGTTTAGAAATTTCAACTGAATCTCTAAAGGTAAAAAACCAAGTGCAGATTTTTTTTTCAAAATCATGAAAAAAGAAAAGTGCCCCATTGTGCTACAGTCAGTGAATGTGAAATGCCCCATAGACCTTATTCATGCATCAGCCTTATTGAATCCAAAATGAGGTTCATGACACAAACATAAAAAAGGTAACGTTGAGTCATAAAATCACCACCTTTTCGTCTTTAACACTTCCTTCTCCATTCTCATTAGTTCAAACTTTTAAAACTGGAATTGTTTAAGCTATTTAATGATACCTTCAGATGGAGTGTACTTTTAAACATTTCTAAGAAAGGCAAGATTTAAATCCATTTTCTTGCTGTTGATCATTGACAGCACTTAGACTATTCCTTCATATGATGTTGCCTTTGCCATCTTTTCAATGGATGACAAAATGTGCGTTGTGGAGCTGGTTTTGGGTGTCTGAAGTGCTACAGTCCCTGAATGAAAGGTTCCTCAACATATCCAAACCCCATTAACAAATTTTAATTGCTGTCATGTCAGAATGTCTCACATGGCATACAGGATGTTATTATTTTCCTAGAAATGTGCACTAAAAAAGGATAAATGGACAGTCTAATCAAAATTTAGACCAAACTTTCGTTCCATTTTTGTATGCTTTTATTTTTTACTTTTGCCACTTCAGTGAAGATCAAGTTTTAAAATTTCTTAGTTTTAATGGGTGTATTAAAGCGCACATTTACCAAATTTTTTGAAGTGATAAAGTCAAATTATCTAGTCATATAATCAGTTATTGATATTCTCTCGCCACGGGGATGCCTCGATCAGCTTTCTGTAGATCTACTGTAAACAAAATGTCATCCAGAAGTGAGCATGTGATAAGTACATGAAACTCTATTGATTGACCTTTAACTAGCTCACAACAATTTATCAGGAACACCCACACACTTGCAGACAAAGCATGTCAGAAGGTTTTTCAGTGAGACAAACAGATACCTGCAGATTACTCAATCTTTGACAGATGTTCATTATGTAATTTTATTGTAGGGATTAATCTGTGATGTGAACCCAATTTTAACTGAACCAGTATTAGATTTAGGGGGAGATAATGAGGTCCTTTCTGATAAAGAAGAAGATAAAAGAGATATAAAAATAAGAAGAACTGTTGTACAGGTACATTATTGAAATTTTAGAAAGTATGACATGGTCAGCATACCTCTAGGTATTGGCCCCCCGAAAAAAGTTGATATTGAAGTCAATTTATTAGTTGCTTCTTTTATTTGAGGTAGTGATAGTAAAGTCTTGATGCTCCAGGAAATTTTACCACCCTTTCTCTATTTAAGCTATCAACGACCCACCCCTCTCTAGATTCATTACTTTCTCCTGTCTGTCTTAATTCTGTCTAGTCTTAGATTCCTTCACCAATTTTCAACATAACATTCTTAATTTAATGAGCACTATTATCTTTTTCACCCCCAAAGATTAACATTTTTCATGGATTTTCATTTTTGGTTTGTGTTTTTTATGATAGGCTAATGCCTTTGTTTTTTTTATCAGAAATGACTAGTGCAAAACAATTGTTTAAATGTGATATTTTATCTGCATGTTGTAGGTATCATTGGGTGAAGGACGTACTGTAGAGGAGAAAACAGAAGAAAAGGAAGAGAAAAAAATTAAAGCTGAAGAATCTGATGAAGGAGAAATTAAAGACATCCAACCACCTAAAGGTACATCAAGGGAATGACTACTTTAAGATTATAATCATATTGATACTTTAATCAAGTATTTAACTATAAATCAATTCTCGGTAAGAGTTTAGCTAATGGGGTGCAGCCAAAATCACCTTTACTAATCTAACAAAAATTCAGTAAAATTTCTATGCTTTTCACAACATCTTTTATGTTGTAGAAACTAAAGTTATTAGAAGATTAAACCATCAAGTGATACAAGAACCAGAAGAACCTAAAGCTGCTAGACGTTCACCATCACCACCTAGAAACCCTATATCCAATATAGTACATATCTATAACCTAGTCAGACCATTTACATTAGGACAGTTAAAAGAATTATTAAAACGTAATGGTGAGATGGAAGATAATGGATTCTGGATAAACAACATCAAATCTCACTGTATTGCTGTGGTAAGTTAATTAACTGATATTGAATTTCGATATTACTCACTTTTTTGTTACTGTTTAACTTTAAACACCTTAGTATCATAACTTTTTTCTGATCTAATATGAAAAGTACATTAAATAAGAAATTTTAAGAACCTTTATAAAAATATATAAAATTTGGATGTTACTATCTGTCAGTATAGTAAAACACGTTAAAAATGGCTTGTGAATGCAATAGAGTTGAACAGTTTTGATTTCATTTTGATGAAACTTTACCTATAATTACCTTGGATGAGTTCCATTTTGGTGCAATATCGATAAACTCTCTTTGAGTTACTCCCTCAACTTGGCAAAACCTCATGAAATTGGTTTGTGTGTATATGATATCTTTAGAGTTATTTGTGACAGTGTTTGAGTGATTGCATGTTGGACTATCCTTTATTTACAGGACCAAGGTTGAATTTTCAATGTCATTAACTTAAATAATATTTCAATGTAATTGCTGCCCTGACCAGCTTTCTTTTTTTTTATTTCACAGTATAAGGAAAAGGAAAGTGCTGAAGAAGCTCGAAAAACATTACATGGTACAAGATGGCCACCTTCAAACCCCAAAGTTCTTCAGGTGGATTTCTCAACTAAACAAGAGGTAACAATTTTAGTGTCTATTTCACAATCAGATTAATATTGCCAAGGCCATATCTTGATACTAAATATTCAACACCATTTAGAGTTTTTAGTAAGATCTTTTGTTAAAATTAAGTAATTTATAAATATTCAAATTGTGTTGCACATGAAAGTAAGAACTAGTACTGGCATGTTATATTGGTGTATATATGTCATGCATGCCATCGTATGTGTATCATCTTTTGCATGAACTTATTTTATTGTGTGCATTGGTCAGAGATTTTTGTCGTCGATTAGAGTCTTGAGTAAAATCTGGCCCGTGCTTCCATGGCAAGATTATCGTGTTTGATAATTGTCTCTGATAGTTTTATCATCTGCAAGATATGCTGTCATCATCCAATCAGATTCATTTTCCTTTCAATTACATGCTCCCACGCGATTATAGACAGGTAGAAAACGACCGATTTGAGATTTTTGTCTCCTCGTGTGCCTATGTCAATTGATAAGACTCTTGTCGGAACTACTAGTGTACCCGCACCTTTAGGATCTCTACAAGCACTGGATCCAAAAATATCTGAAGCTTAATACGAAGATTCCTGTGGAGTAGAATAATATATATGATTCCATAGATAACTTAATATGATATTCCCTGTATCCTTAACCTTTATTACAATACAATAGATGTGGGACAGCTCATATACCACTTGCACATTCCAGTAACAGGAGTTCGCCAACCTAACAGTCGCTGGAAGCAGATTTTAACTTGTCAACCACGTACCAACCTCCATTGTCAGGAATTTTAATAGAAATTTCCTTAGGACTGTATTTAAAGGGATTAAATATAGAATTTAAATTACTAGTAATAACATTTTGTTACCTGAAAGTTGTTCTGGCTTCATTTGAAATTTCGTATGTATTGTTTTTTCTTTTAGTTTGAGCAATATAGAGATAGTAATGAAACAACTGATGTTCTAAGGCCTACACCACCACAACCCACACGAGAAAGAGAACGAGTTACAGAGAGAGAAAGAGACCGAGAAAAGGATCGATTACATGTTAATGATAGAGAAAGACCTGGTGATACAGATAGAGATTCTAGCCATGCCAAAAAGAAGGATGCAAAGCCACCTATTAGAGAATGGGATCGTGATAAGGTTAGAAATAGATCTCGATCTAGAGAGAGAGTAAGGGGTCGTGAAAAAGACCGTGCAGGGAGACACAGGTCGAAGTCAGCTGAAAGAGAAAGGAGGAAGAGAAGTAAAGAGGGCAAAGAAAAGAAAGGTAAATTATACTTCTGCCTAGTTCACACCAATGGCGAATGCCGCACTTTAAATCGGCGAGCAAAGCGCCATCATTTTTTGTTTACTTTTCAAAAAATATCTCGATCTCCTAATTAATGTTACGCTCTGATAAGCTCTGATACGAAATTTAAAGAGCGTTAAATTTGGGGACGCTTTGGGGACGAATTATTTCCCTATTGGATCAGGCCTTGTAACGCTTTTAATCACGCTTTGATAAGCTTTATTAAGCTTTAATGCGGTTATGACGCTTTGGGGACGAATTATTTCCCTATTGGATCAGGCCTTGTAACGCTTTTAATCACGCTTTGATAAGCTTTATTAGGCTTTATTAAGCTTTAATGCGGTTATGACGCTTTGGGGACGAATTATTTCCCTATTGGATCAGGCCTTGTAACGCTTTTAATCACGCTTTGATAAGCTTTATTAAGCTTTAATGCGGTTATGACGCTTTAAATCACGCTCTGATACGATTATCAAGCACTGTTGTGCATTGTTAAGCTCTGTTATGCATTGGAATATTTCGAAATGGCCGATTTCATGCCGCTTTTGATCAAGTGGTGACAGGCCGTGAAGACTGGGGTCTCCTCTTTGAATAAAGCCCTGTTAAGCTTTCCTACGCTTTGAGTCAAGCTTGCTGAACTTTGTTACACTTTGTTAAGCTTTGATACGTTCTTGGCGCTTTAATCAATTCCTGACAGAGCGCCCAAAATTTTTGAACAGTTGAAAATTTGTTGGCGCTCTTGCCGAATATCCAGCTTTGCTCAAAGCTTTCAAACGATCTATTACGACCCTGGCGCTTTAGTCGAGCTTTGATACCGCTTTGTACGACGCTTTAAAGCCCCATCAAAGCGCCGTTGGTGTGAACTGAGCATTATGATATAAGAGACAAAGCTATGGTTCTGAAAGAATTACAATATTACTTGGTGTTAAACTTGACTTGCGATGTAAATAGTGTAAATTGTAGTTCAGAAACTGAAAGATAAGAAATTAACTGAACCTTCAACTACCATGTTTTTTTTTTTAAATAATTCCAGTTAAGTACATGATCTTAGGAAATTATTGTTTTACTGGGTTTTTTTTATACTCCCACAATATAATGTGGAAGTATATTGTCGTCGTCACCCATGTCCATCCGTCCCCCATGTCCATCCGTCCATCTGTCCATCAATTGGCTTGTGAACGCGATAGAGACTACAGTTTTTATCTGATATGAATGAAATTTGGTGTGATCATTTATATTGATGAGATCTTGGTCAAGTCTGAAGTTGGCTATATTTCGATGAATGGTTTTTGAGTTATTGCCCTTGATTTATGAAAAATGTGTCAAAATTTGTTTGTGAACACAATAGAGAGTACAGTTTTTATCCAATTTAAATGAAATTTAGTATGATCATTTATAATGATGAGATCTTAGTCAAGATTGAATTTGACAATTTTTCGATGAACAGAATTTGAGTTATTGCCCATGACTTATTAAAAAGCATCAAAATTTGTTGGTGACAGTGAATTTTTTTAAACAATGTGTTTTTGTTTAAATCAACAATATCCTGCACAAATTAGATTTTTGGTATGATTTCACACATATAGGTGACTGCTCTTGATATACTGAAAATATATGAGGAAAGTGGGCATATGTTGTATGCAACCACTTGTTTAAAATTTTGACTGGATGCCGACATAACTAAAGGGGCATTCTGCTTTCTTTGTGAAATATTTTCATTATTATACGCCCACATGAATATACACATTCGAAACTTCTGACGCATTTTGAATTAAATGTTTTTGAGTTATTGCCCTTGACTTTGTAAAAACGCATCAAAGTTTGTTTGTGAGCACAATAGAAGCTACAGTTTTCAACCGATTTTGATGAAACTAGGTGTGATCATTGGAATTGATAAGATCTCGGACAAGTTCTAACTTGAGATATTTTTGATGAACGTTTTTTTAGTTATTGCCATTGACTTTGTAAACTCGCGTCAAAAGTTGTTTCTTGCCCTTGTTTAGAGCTGTGTGATTTAAATGATTGTTGTATTTGGGTTATTGATATTGATTTTAAAATTCTGACAGCTGTCAGTGTGCGTATGGTACCTTGCCTTGCAAGCCAGCATGGTTTATAGTTTTGATACATCCACACGGCAATGTGGTTGTATATTGCCGTCGCCCCTGTCCGTCCGTGCATCTATCCACATTTTTTGTAGGTGCAATAGAGGCTACAGTTGATCTTGATGAAACTTGGTATGCATGTATGTATTGATGAGATCTCGGTCAAGTTCGATATTAGTATTAATCGGATGAACCGTTTGAGAGTTATTGCCCTTGATTTAGTAAAAATGCGTCAAATTTGGCTTGTAGGCAAGCTAGAGACTACAGTTTTTATCTGATCTTGATGAAACTTGGTATGCATTTATATATTGATAGGATCTCAGTCAAGATCGAAAATTTGTAATACTTGGATGAATTGTTTCTGAATTATTGCCCTTGAGTTACTAAAAACGCGTCAAATTTCGATTGTAGGCACGATAGAGACTACAGTGTTTATCTGATCTTGATGAATCAAGGTATGCTGGTCCTCAGTCGTGTCTGAAATTGGTAATAATCGGATGAATGGTTTTGGAGTTATTGTCCTTGACTTAGAAAAAACTTGTTAAATTTGCCTTGTAGTCGCGATAGAGGCTACAGTTTTTATCCAATCTACATGAAACTTGGTATGCACGTATGTATTGGTGAATTCTCAGTCAAGTTCGAAAATGTTAATAATCGGATGATTAGTTTGGTGTTATTGCAGTTTTTTATCCAATCTTGATGAAACTAGATATGCATGTACATATTAATTAGATCTCGGTCAAGTTACATTTGGTAATAATTGGATGAACCGTTTCAGAGTTATTGCCGTTGTGTGTACAGCGGTGAGACAATGTCATGTTTGAATTTGATGATAATTTTATGAACTGTTTCTGGTTTTTGCCTTGACTTCTAGGGGATTCTAAGATTATTTGAAAATTCATTATTAAGCCTATAAATATTTTTTTGTCATTTCCGACAGTTGATAGTGGGCGTATGTTACCTTGCCTGGCAAGCTATCTTCACAAATTTGAGCAAAAAAAAATGTTCAACGTATGAAAAAAATGGAATGTCTGTTTAAGGGCAGACTATATTATTCCAGTAGTAATGATTATTTCAGAATTCCTCAATTCTGAAGGACAATGTTTTATTGGAAAGTGATAACTGAATTACTACTTAATATTTTGGTACAAAGATTTCCTCAGATCATGGATGAAAAATGGAGTGGCATGTAACATTTTAATCTGGTTGTTGTATATTTTTATGAATTTCTAATATTCTTGTGTTGACATTTATCTAGAGAAGAAAGTAGAAGATGAACCACCAGCTAAATTATTAGATGACTTATTTAAAAAGACGAAATCTACACCTTGTATTTATTGGTTACCTTTAACAGAAGAACAGGTATGTAAAGTTTTGGCTTTTTAGGCCAGTTTTTTTCTGTCATGTTAAACATTTATCACATGGAAATTTCTCTTGAGAAATAGCACACTAATGACAAAAAGTTTGCCTATAGCAGGGTTCGCACAGCCTTGAAACACCCTTGAATTCCGTCTGTTGCCTTCAAAAACCTTGATTTCCAAAAAAAATCTTTGAAAACACCATAAAAACCCATTTTCTCTTGAAAAATCCTTGAATTTTGAGTTAAGTCAATTTGTGTATATTTTTATCATTAACCCCATTGACAAATATTAACTATCTTTATTGATTTCACAGTTCAGAAGTTAGGTACATATGTATTCTGTGAGACTAATATCCTTGAAAAGTCCTTGAATTTCAAAGCCCAGAGTCCTTGAAAAGTCTTTTTTAGGCAAAGTGCTGTATGAACCCTGTAGGATCATTAATAAGATCGGGTTCAAGTGAAATGGTGTTTTACCTCCTTCTATTTGCCCCTGATTAGCCTATTTAAGAAAAGAAGGCAACGATGGAAAGTTTTAATATTTTAGCAACATCACCTATATCCTTTTTAGATTTCCAACTGTTTTATATGTGTCAATATCTGAATGATACCCCGATTTAGTGAGCAAGTGTCTTACTAGCGAGTCTCCACTGCCTCAGATAGGGCTCAAGAACTGAATGACTCTTTATGACATTTAATTAACAATATTTTTTACTTGGTGTAGGTTTTTGTAATCACCCAAGAATGAATGAAAATCTAAAAAATCGAAAAATATTTAATGAGTTATTGTCCTTGTACTTGGAAACTTGTTCAATTTTGGGCGTGTAAACACTCTAGAAGGCACAATTCTAGACAGATTTTGATGAAAATAAATGAAATTGTTTATTATCACCCAAAAACCAAAAATATTTAATATGAGTAATTAACCTTATTCTTGAAAACGCATTCAATAGCTCCTAAATACTAAAAAGCATGATTCTTAATTTTTACAAAACTTGGTAATATTGTTTAACCCAAAAAGTTCAAAAGAAGTGTATGACTGAAGGTTGAATATTTCATACTGGTGATTGTTATTGTACTCCCAAATATTTTTATTCAAAATCAAAGCTGTCTGGCAAGCTATCTTTTATAGTAAGAAAGTGCATTTGAAAGAAACATGCATTACATTTTAGTATGAACAAAGAGTAGAAGCTCGAAAAGCTAGACAACTTGAAAGGGAGAAAAGACGATTAGAAATGGAAAAACAAGAAGAATTACAGAGAAAACAGCGGTTAGCTAGTGGAGATTCTGAGAAAAAGAAAGACAAGGATAGGGTAATATATTGGTTTGTTTTTTTTATGGCCAGTCAAAGGATAATAATTCTCTGTCCACTTGCTGAGTTGCCACTGGAGGTAGTGAGACCAATAATTTTGAACACTTAAACAACAATATTTTGCTTTTTATCAAGGACATTCTGGATCTGTGACATTTAGCCCTTGTTCTAACTAGATTTTAGTTGATTTAGAAGATTTTAATTTGTTCTATCACTACTACTATTATTATTATGTATTTATGACGTGCAAGACTCTTTGTCAATGTCAGTTCTTGAGAATGATTGAGAACTGGTAGGTTTTTTCTTAACTCTCTCCTAAAATGTGTCTTTTGTCATTACAGCCATCATCACCAATAAATAGGTCTCGCGGAAGGCGAAGTCAAAGCCCAAGAGGAAAACAAAAAAGACCTAGTCCAAATCGTTCCCGTCCCAACCGAGGTCGACATTCTCGGAGTAAAAGTAGGGGTAGATGGTAAAAAAATATATCACCTAAAAATATGTAGATATAATTCATTAGTAATGATTGTTATTTTAATATGGGCATTGGTTAATATTTACTTTCATAAGACTTGTCATGATTAACCAACTTGTAAATGATTTTGTAGTATTTAATGGTCTTTTTATTCATTAAGATAAATGTCAATCTGTTAAAATCTTCAAACAATCAGTTTTGTTATTTCATATTTTGGTCTGGATTTCTAGGAGCTATTACATTACATTATTATTACAGAATATTATGATTTTTAGGGTTTCAAGGACAAGTATTATTTGCCCCTAAAAATTAGATTATACAATAATGATACAAAAAGAGATTTGAATGAATTTGCCGAGTTCTGTTTAAATCAATAGTGAAAAAAATCCCAAAGAACTTCATGAGATCTTACCTCCCTGGATGTCTGTAATAGCAAATTGTTTTAACTATTAAATCATATTGAATTATTTTGGACTAGGTAATAGTCTACAATGTTTACAGCTAAATGTTTTAATAGGACTACCATTTCATTGGGGCTTTTGTTTAAGAAGTGAAATGATGTCATTTGTTTTTGTTGATATATTTTTGTGTACTAAATGTTTGGTTTTATATAATTTTATTGTAAAATAAATTTATCCTAGACTGTGTCCTGTTTTTTTTTTTATCATTTTTTATGCCCACATAAATATGTGGTCGTATATTGTTGTTGCCCCTGTTCGTCGGTCAACATTTCTTGTGAGCACTATAGAGACTACAATTTTTATCTGCTTTTGATAAAACTTGGTGTGATGCTTTAGATTGATAAGATCTCGGTCAAGTTCGAATTTGACATATTTTCGATGAACGGTTTTTGAGATATTGCCCTTGACTAAAAACGCCTTGAAATTAAAAATTGTTCGTGAGCAGGATTGAAGCTACAGTTTTCATCCGATTCGGACAAGTTCTAACTTGACGCATTTTCGATGAACGGTTTTTGAGTTATTGCCCTTGATTTTGTTAAAACGCGTCAAAATTTGTTAAAAATTGTTCGTGAGCAGGATTGAAGCTACAGTTTTCAACCGATTCTGAGGAAACTTGGTGCGATCATTGGAATTCATAAGATCTCGAACAAGTTCTAACTTGACGCATTTTCGATGAACGGTTTTTGAGTTATTGCCCTTGACTTTGTTAAAACGCGTCGAAATTTGTTAAAAATAGTTCGTGAGCAGGATTGAAGCTACAGTTTTCAACCGATTCTGATGAAACTTGGTGTGATCATTGGAATTGATAAGATCTCGGACAAGTTCTAACTTGACGCATTTTCGATGAACGGTTTTTGAGTTATTGCCCTTCACTTTGATAAAACGCGTCGAAATTTGTTTAAAATAGTTTGTGAGCAGGATTGAAGCTACAGTTTTCAACTGATTCTGATGAAACTTGGTGTGATCATTGGAATGGATAAGATCTCGGACAAGTTCTAACTTGACGCATTTTCGATGAACGGTTTTTGAGTTATTGCCCTTCACTTTGATAAAACGCGTCGAAATTTGTTTAAAATAGTTTGTGAGCAGGATTGAAGCTACAGTTTTCAACCGATTCTGATGAAACTTGGTGTGATCATTGAAATTGATAAGATATCGGACAAGTTCTAACTTGACGCATTTTCGATGAACGGTTTTTAAGTTATTGCCCTTGACTGTGTTAAAACGTGTCGAAATTTGTTAAAAATAGTTCGTGAGCAGGATTGAAGCTACAGTTTTCAACCGATTCTGATGAAACTTGGTGTGATCATTGGAATTGATTAGATCTCGGACAAGTTCTAACTTGATGCATTTTTGATGAAGGTTTTTTTTTTGAGTTATTTCCCTTGAGTAGTTTTTTGCCCTTGATTAGAGCTGTGTGATTTAATTGTTTGTTATATTTGGGTTATTGATATTAATTTTTTAAAATTTTGTGGAATTATTCAGCATAAATAATTTCTTCAATATGAGAAAATTCGTACTTTAGTCACTAAAGACTGTTTAGTTATTTCTGACAGCTGCCAGTGGGCGTATGTTACCTTGCATCGCAAGCTATCTTTATCTGATTTTAATGTAAGTTCATGTGGGAGTCAATGGATAAGATTGAATTGAATGAACAGTCTTTGAGTAACTGCCCTCGTTTTAGTATGAACAGTTTTAAAGTTATTACCCATATCTTAAAACTTTAAGTTTGATGTACATATTTGAGTTATTGGTTCTTCGAACGACCTGCTTTGTTTTTGTTATTCGAAAAAAAATACTTTTTTTGTGGGACTTTTTTGCAAAGTCCCAGTTTGTTATCGAAATGTCAATCCCTTTTTCTTTTTTTTTTTTTCGATTTTTACACACCTTCCCGAGCTTAGACTACAATAGTTGCTGCAACCTTTCAACGTTCACGAACCTTAGATATAGGCGACGATGTGCATAAATATATTTTGGATCTTTTTTGCAAAACCGGAAGTGCCACAGTTCAATATGTGCAAGAAAAGATAATCGGCTCTAGAAGTCGTATTTTTCGGTCGATTATCTTTGGGTTTGCATTTTTGGAATCTACTGTTAAAATCTGAAAGAATAGCAGTTTCAAAATTAGAAAAAAATTCGAAAATTTGTCGCAGACATTTTTTTGGCCAAATTTTGCATTTTTTTCATTGCAGGGCGTAAGCGAACGCCCTGCTTTGTTTTCGTAACGATTATTTTTTTTTTTGTCAGCTAGGGAGCTTATTTCTCGGAACCAGAAATAGGTACGACAAAACGGACTTCATGACGTTTTCTACCTCGTGGCTATTAACGTATTAAATGTAAAACGAAAATGTTCTGCGCAACGGGAAGTGAGATAGCAAAAAACCGGAAATGGACTGTAGAGGGCGTATTTATCGTTCGATTTTTCTCGGGTTTCCTTTATTATAATTCTTAGTACAAAGGACATATGATAGCAGTTGAAAACATTCGATTTTCCAAAATTCGCTCGATACTTTTTTTTGTCGAAATTAATCGAAAAATGCTATTTCGGTTGCTTTTTGACGGATCGTTTTGAAATTTTTATGACGTAGACCGTCGGTATGGGCAAATAATTCTGCATAGTCAAAAAATGTTCATCACTTCCGGTGAAATTGAGTTATGTCAGAAATGACATATGCATAAGCTTAGTGTCACTAATACAAAGTGTTACAACTAAAAAAATTCGTACCGGAAGTAACATATAGGTCGCCATATTGGTTTGCCTCAATATGCAAAACTTGCTATTTTGGAGCTATTTATTATCCGATTTGAACAATTTTGGTGTTAAATGATAGAATTAACTTTTATCTAAAACTTGTTGAGGACAGAATTTTGATTTTCGGTTTTGCCTTTTTTGTACGACCGGATATTTTTTTTCAAAGTTTGAATGCGTATATCTCATGACCTTGACCTTTGGTGACCTTCATATTTACTATGATGATAAATTGTGACCTTGAATATCTGATGACCTTTTGACCTTTGGGGTCAGACAACCATTTTCGATTTTATAGGGGTTTAAAAATGGTCCATTTTGAACCTTTGCAGTGCTGTATCTCGTAGCCTAATAGTGATATAGCAATAATTCTTTCGAATTCATAATGCTGAGATTCTGAGCTTTCCAGTGATATACAACATGTCTATGTAACATGCATATTTAAAAATTATATTCGTTTAACATTGTGGTATCAAATTTAAGTTGGTTAATGAGATGTCAGTATAGATAAAATTCCTGAGTTTGACATGTCCGTTAAAGTACCATTCTCCCCAATTTCTATCAGAAAGTTCGTCAACTCTAGGCACTGTTGGATATTTGCATTTAGAGATGCAGAAAAGTACTTACATCTATGTAATTGCAATAGACCAACTTCGTATGTACCCGAATGTCGTAACACGCCCTGCATCAGTACTGTTATTAGTACAGTTCTAGTTGTGGAAGTTCAGCAAAGTCCCAGTTTGTTATCGAAATATCCATTCTTTTTTTTTTTTTTTTTTTTTTTTTTTTTTTCGAAATTTACACACCTTCCTGAGCCTAGACTGCAGTAGTTGCAGCAACCATTCAACTTCTCTAGACCTTCTGTAGTGGCAACGTGTTCCTTAAATATATATTGGAACATTTTTGCAAAACCGGAAGTGCCACAGTTCAACATGTGCAAAAAGTCAAAAATCGGCTATAGAAGGCGTATTTTTGCATCGATTTTCTTCGGGTTTTCATTTTTACAAACTACCTGTAATTTCTGACCTGATAGCAATTGAGAAATTACGAAATTCGAAAATTCCTCGCTCACTTTTTTCGATTAAATTTTTCAATTTTTTTGCAACTTTTTTGCTATTGCATCGATTGATCTGAAATTTAATATGCAAAGGGACATCACTAAAGCAAATAATATGTAGTTGTCAAATATTTAACTTTACTTCCGGTTTTAAACGGGGAATCAATTGAAAGTACAATCCACTTCCGGTCGAATAACTTCCGGTGTAATTCAAATAGGTCAACGAAATTTATGCTGATCGTAAGTAAATGCTAATACAAAAAAATGAAGAAAATAAAATCCAGACCGGAAGTGATACTTTGGCCGCCATATTGAAAAAACACACTTTTGTAAAACTCAAAATGGGGCCTCAGGGTAAATGTTGATATGCTCAAATTTGATGTGAATGTATTCCGCAATCGATTGCGCAAAAAACATTGGGAGCCGAATTTTGAATTTCGCTTTTGCTTTTTTGCAACTTCCGGTTGAAATTTTTTCATGCTTTAAACAATCACACCATGTGACCTTGACCTTTGATGACCTTGACCTTCATAGGGTCAAAGGTCATTGACCTTGGCTATCATTTGATACTTTGACCTTTGACCTCCGACATGTACTTCCGGTTTTATAGCTATCCGTAAAAAGCCAAATTCGCAACTTTGGACTGCTCTAGCACGTGACCTAATTAACCTAGAGAGTTAATTTTTTCGGTTTCCTAATGTGCTTTTCATGCACTTAACATAGATATAGAACAATTGCTTTTTTAAAGCAAAATTGAAATTGGTGATTTTTTTCAAATTTGAGTTTTGTTTTACCATATTTGTGTCATTTTGATCTTGGTGTATATATATCTTATGACCTATTCTATGTAGAACCTTTATATTTGGAATACAACTAGACACTTCGAAAATGAATTCACCTATGACAAAAAAATGGCGGTGGGTGTGGCACATCCGGGTTGAATTACTAATTGTTTACATTTTGGGGCTGGGGCATAACTCGCATAGGATACGTTTGTTAAAAAAAGGCCTTTGCACACAATTACCTCATCCTTTTGGCCAGTTTGTGTTAACAGCTCAGTTGTTTCAGCTTTATAGTTCCAAAAAAGGAACGGGTTTTAACATTTGGATATTTTCATTTTTCGATTTTGACCTTTGTTGACATTTGTTGACCTATATCTTTTGACCTGAATAATGTAGAAGCTTGAAATTTAACACACAACATAACATTTGGAATATCAATTACCCCATGCAAAAAAAATTAAGGTGGGCGTGGCACATTTGGGTTAAATTATTCATTATTGACATTTTTGGCCAAAGGCATAACTCGCAAAGAATACATTTGTTCAAAATGGAACTTTGCATACAATTACCTCATCTTGTGAGCCACTTTATCTTAGATGGTCAGTTAGTTCAGCTTCATAATTCAAAAAAGGGAACAGGTTTTGGAAATTGACAATTTTCAATTTTTGACCTTGACCTTTGATGACCTTGACCTTTATTGGGTCAAAGGTCATTGACCTTGTCTATTAGTTTATGCTTTCATATTTGACCTCTGACGTCTACTTCCGCTTTTATAGCTGTCCAAAAACATCCAAATTCGCAAATTTGGACTGCTCTAGCTCGTGACCTAATTAACTTTAAGGGTAAATTTTTGTGGATTCTGAATGTGCTCATCGTGCTCTATCCAGTGATATTTAATGCAAAATTGAAATTTCTGAATTTTTGAAATTTCGGTGTTTTTTTACAATATGTTAGCTTCCTTGAGCTAGTTCTATGTATTTCTTATGACCTATTTTCTGTAAAAGCTTGGAATTTGGAACACAATGAGACATATTAAATATAAATTGACGTATGACAAAAAAGTTGAGGTGGGCGTGGCACATTAGGCTTAAATTACTTATTATTTACATTTTTATCAGGGGTATAACTTGTATGAAATACATTTGTTCAAAACAGGACCATGCACACAATTACCTCACCCCTTTGGCCATTTCGTGTGAAAAGGTCAGTTGTTTCCGCTTCGTAGTTCAAAAAAAATAACAAGGTTTAAATTTTGCATATTTTCAACTTTTGACCTTTACCATTGATGACCTTGACCTTTGTAGGATCGAAGTTCATTGACCTTGGCTGAAGATTTATTCCTTCATACTTGATATTCATCGTCAACTTCCGGTTTTATAATGTTTGTATTTTCAAAGTTTGATGACTCATATCTAGTGACGTTGACCTTAAATGACCTTCCCCTTAACATGGTCAAAGGTCATTGACCTTGGAAATCTAATCATACTTTCATATTTTATGTCTGGCTTCAACTTCCGCTTTAACAACCTTCCAAAAAAGCGAAATTTTCAAAAATTTTAACTGCTTTAGCACGTGACCTAATTGGCTAAGAACGTTGATTTTTTCAGATTCTCTAGCAAATTGGCACAAGAGCAAAGTCCCACTCAGTACCACGAGTGGTTCTAGTTTTTTTGCTTTTTGTCTGATTAATCTGAAAAAAAATTGAGCAAAGACAGTTTAAGAATGTAAACAAAACGGTACAGTCAGATTTTCAATTTCACTTCCGGTTTAAACAGGAAATCGATGTTCACTTCCGGTTGAATATCTTCCGGTGTAATTTGTATAGGACAAAAATTTTTTATGCTGATTTTGGTGTCAAATGAAAGAAGATAAAAAAAAAACATGACATTAGGAAGCCGTTTTTCGATTCTCAATTTTGCTTTTTTGCAACATCCGGTTGAATTTTTTCAAAGTTTGAAGGGTCATATCTCGTGATCTTGAACTTTGATGACCTTGACCTTCATAAGGTCAAAGGTCATTGACCTTAGCTATCAGTTAATACTTTGACATTTGACCTCCGACATGTACTTCCGGTTTTATAGCTGTCCGAAAACAGCCAAATTGGCAACTTTGGACTGCTCTAGCACGTGACCTAATTAACCTAGAGGGTTAATTTTTTCGGATTCTTAATGTGCTTTTCATGCTCTTTCAAGTGATTTATAACAATCGTTTTTCAAAGCAAAATTGAAATTCGTGAATTTTTCAAATTTGAGTTTTTTTTTTTACAATATTTCTGTTTCTTTGAGCTTGGTGTGTATATATCTTATGACCTATTTTATGTAGAACATTGAAACTTGGAACACAACAAGACAATTTGAATATGAATTAACCTATGACAAAAAAGTTGAGGTGGGCGTGGCACATCCGGGTTGAATTACTAATTGTTTACATTTTGGGAAAGGGGCATAACTCGCATTGGATACATTTGTTCAAACAGGAACTTTGCACACAATTACCTCATTATTTTGGCCAGTTTGTGTTAATAGGTCAATTGTTCCACCTTTATAGTTCCAAAAAAGGAACGGGTTTTGAAATTTCCATATTTTCAATTTTCCAATTTTACCTTTATTGACTCTTGTTGACCTATATCTTTTGACCTGTATGATGTAGAAGCTTTAAATTGGGGACACAACATAACATTCAGAATATCAATTAACCTATGCAAAAGAAATTGAGGTGGGCGTAGCACATCCGGGTTAAATTACTCATTATTGACAATTTTGCAAGGGACTTAACTCGCAACGTATACATTTGTTCAAAATGGAACTTTGCATACAATTACTTCATCCGTTGAGCCACGTTGTTTTAGAAGTTCGATTGTTTCAGCTTTATAGTTCAAAAAAGGAACAGGTTTTGAAAATTCTAAATTTTTAATTTTTGACCTTTTTTTGACCCTGATTTTTATAGGATCAAAGGTCATTCACATTGGCTATCTATTTATATTTGTATATTTTCTGTCCTATCTCAACTTCCGGTTTTATAGCCGTATATATTTAAAAATTTTGATGACTTGTATCTCGTAACCTTGAACTTTTTTGACCCTCTCCCTTTCAATGTCAAATGTCATTGACCTTGGCTATCTTCTGATACTTTCATTTGTGAGGTCTGTCTACTTCCGTTATAACAATCTTCCAAAGAATTCTTCTAAACTTTAGACTGCTCTTGCGCGTGATGTAATTATCGTAGAAGGTTGATTTTTTCAGAGTCTTTTGCAATTTGCTACATTTGCAAAGTCCCACTCTGTGCCACGTGTGGCTCTAGTTTCTTCTTTTTTTTAATACTTTGTCCTCGTATGAAGACAAAACGGTACATGGGTACAATATTTCTTATACATTGTATCTAAACTTGTGGAAGAATAGATTTTTTAATGTATAACGGAATATTTTTGCATTTCCTGTTTTGCAAATATAAATGCAGCTGTGACTTATTTCGGACAGTACTGGAATGCGTATTTACTGGTCGATTTGCATAGGGTTATCTACATTATATATATATACCAAAAACGACATACCATACAATATTTTGGGCAAATTTTTGTACCAGAACGTTTGCTGTTAATGCAATCGATGTGAAATTTACATGGGGTAAAACTGTTAAATCCATAAACCCAAAACTGTTTTCAGAATCTTTGCATCATGAACAGTTTTTGCCAAAATGACCTTAAAGTCTGTATTTATACGCCCACATATTAATGCGGGCGTATATTGCCGTCTGTTTGTCCGTCCACAATTGTTTGTGGACACGATAGAGAGCTGGTTTCTTGATGGATTTTGACCGAAACTTGGTGTGTTTGTAATCACCCAAGGATGAACCCTATTGAAAATCAGACGAATCGAAAAATATTTACTATGAGTTATTGCCCTTGTTCTTGAATTGTTTGTGGACACGATAAAGAGCTGGTTTCTTGATGGATTTTGACGAAACTTGGTGTGAGTGTTTGTAATCACCTAAGGATGAACCCTTTTGAAAATCAGACGAATCGAAAAATATTTACTATGATTTATTGCCCTTGTTCTTGAATTGTTTGTGGACACGATAGATCGAGAGCTGGTTTCTTGATGGATTTTGACGAAACTTAAGGTGTGAGTGTTTGTAATCACCCAAGGATAAACCCTATATAGCTGTCGCCACTTGCTGCCACTCAAAAGATTCAATTCTATATGGATTAAATGAAACTTGACATGTTAAATTAATCCCACTTGAATAAAAAAAAAAGCTGTAAACAAAACCCATGAAATATGAAAATTTCACTCTCAGAAACACTTATTTACTGATAACTCTTGTCAACCTCTCGGACAAATTAGCTGCCATTACAAATATGGGCGTATTACGATGGCATCGCGGTGGATGTAAAATTCAGAATTCCCGAACTGCCCGAATTGGGTCAGAAAAAACAAAAAAATCGAAACTAAATTTGCGCCAAAGGTCGTGCACAAATTCGGGAATCAAAACATTTTACATCAATAAACGAATATTTTTAAAAGCTTTCATTTTGTCAAATCACTATTTCTTTCTTTATTTTTCGTGTACACTGGTTATAACCGAATTTAATAATTCAGTTGTGCAGTGCGAAAGGGGTATCAAATAGATGCAAACCGTGTCCCTTTTATCAGAAACTCACTTATTCATGTAATAAAAGGTATCCTATACAAGAGCATCTAACATGTGAAAATGTGAATTTACTTAATTTCATGGAGGAAATGTCCCAAACATTATGCGAGAGAAACTAAAAATAATTTACGCATTGGACAAGCCTATTTCTAATCATTTCAAATCGGACGACCATTTGTCAGACAATCTTACCCTAACCTCCATTGAGCGCAAAGCAAGATCTGCCAGAAGATGAAACAACGAAATTCCACCAAGCTATAGGGAAGCCCATCTACAAGATAAAAAAAAATAGGGAGGCCCATTGGATAAAGTTACTAAATACAGCTAGACGGATAGGTCTGAATATTCTTCATAATATTGTCAATACCACTATAGCAATCAAGCAAGTAAGATGATTCATGCACTTTATGAGAGTCTTCAAGAGAAATTCCCCCATGTCTACAAATGATTGTTGCATATTCAAAAAATTTAAATGACAACCTTGTTCATAGCAAACTAAAGCCCATTAGTATGTAACAATCTAACCTTTTGCTCGTTGAGTTATTATTTTATTTCATTTCAGACCAGAACAGAAGAAAAATATCTAGCAGGATTTCCTGTTAAAGATGGGTTCCCTTATTTTCATTTATGAGAATGAAAATGCTAATTCTTATATGAATAAAAAGTAGAGGTGTTCTAATAACTTGGAAAAATACCAGTTTGTCTCACATGTCCATAATTAATTCATAAATAGCTAAATTAGAAGAGAATTACCAGCAGAATTCCAATGAGTGACCGTTTAAGAAATGTCAAAAAATCTTTTTTTGTTTATCCAGACATACTACATGGACATTTATGATTTATTAAGAATACATGATAATTCATTAGAACCACCAATTAATCAAACAGTTTGATTTTAATTTGACACTAAGAAATAAGGAAACTCATCTTTAATTCCATTTTTTTGATGAAGTATTGTTCCATCCTGTACATTTGGGGGAAATCAAACTCTCCTTTCTCCGAAATCAAACTCAAAACGTGGTTACATGTGTCCGTACGATGATCTCGCAAAACCGTCAATGTATTAAGGAAACCGACTGGTAGTAAACAAGGACGGTAGGAAAGTCACCCACAGTAAGTGAGATCCCCCCATTTTGGCAACTTTACCAGCTGTACATAATCGTCCGCATACGCAAAAAATCCCTCTCTGAGCCATCGGTTACGCTTACAGAAGTGTTTTGAGAACACTTGTAAGCAGAAAATTGGATTTGCTAAAGATTTAGATAGATTTGGCTCTAGTCCGTTTTTTTTTATCAAGTTTGCGTACACATGTAATCACAACTTTAGAAACACATCCTAATGCAATTTGATTATTCCTCAAAACTCTATTCACAGCCAAACCCCTAAAAACTCATACAAGGAATTTTTTTGCTATTGTCTTTTCAATAAATGGCATATTCATAATGACGAAAATAGTTTTTTAAATGAAACATTCCAAAGAAATAAGGATGTTTATTATTAATATCATTAACATATTGCTCTCATTATCGATCTACATTGTTCCCCTTCATTTTATGAAAGTACTAACTGTGAAAGACGCGAACAAAGTCGATGGTTTCCATTTTTGTCTCTCTACACAAGTCCGTAACGCACTTTTATGGAGGGGGGTCGTTGCCAGAAGTATTTGCAAAGTCAAACTTGAAAACAAGGCCTCTACAAAGTCATATTTCAACATTACACAATTACAAAATAAAAAAGTCACTGTACTTATTACAAAGTAGAGATATTGATAGTTTACTTTTCAAACTTTATTTCACATCAGACACCATTCAAACTTTCCTGTACGAAAATTAATTCTTAACTTTGCATTATTGACATTATCAACTATGTCTTCTTGACTTTGCATTCGTGAAAGATGTAAGTTCGACCACTGTATTCTTGAGTGTTGTAAAGTCAACTTCTGCATTTTTGAATGTTTACCATATAAGGTAACCTGACCTACTTCATTTACATAATCCGGAAATTCACAGAAACTAACGGAAATATAAATCAATGATTGCTCCTTGCCAAAGGGATTTAATTCTAAATAAGCCTAAAACCGGATGTTCAAATGCGGCATTGGTCTAATTTACTAGATTTCATAGCGAATTGAATACAGTAATATTTAATCAGATACTAATTATTTGAGTGGATGGATCATATTTGTGCTGTGTGAGACCAGTACTGGCATTATGGTTGACCCTGCCCCTGTTACTGAAATAGAGTCCCGGATTTTACTCATATGTCATTTGGTAGAATCAGAAAATGTTCAATCGGTACAAGATTTGGAATTTGAGATAGAGTCAATTGGTGGTATTATATAAGACCTACTATGTGGATTTCCAACGAAAATGAGGCAGATATCACACTGAGTAGTTTGAGAAACTCTTTGGAACTAATCCAACAAGCTGTTGAGCAAATAGGAAAACTGTGCCCCAAAGAACAACAGTATTTTGGATTAGGACATATGCCTATTCAAGGACATACTGGGAGACCAACCCTATTCGTTCCATTTGAGCAATTGGAATTTTTAGTTGCAAATGGGTTTTCTTTACAAACCATGGCAAATTTATTTTCCGTAAGTAAAAGGACATTATGTCCGAGGCTAAGTGAATATGGTCTTGAACTAGAGGTTACCGGTACTTCATTTTCTAGGGATTCAGCAGCCTTTCGTAGAATTTCAGCGGCTTTTTTCAATTCCGACATGTTTTGTAGAAGTAGCCTACCAATGCCGCATTAGAACATCCGGTTTTGAGGCTTATTTAGAGTTAAATCCCTTGAGAAGGAGCAATTATTGATTTATATTTCCGTTAGTTTCCGTGAATTTCCGGATTATATAAATGAAGTAGGTCACGTTACCTTTTATGGTAAACGTTCAAGAATGCAGAAGTTTACAACTCTCAAGAATACAGTGGTCGAACTTACATCTTTCGCGAATGCAAAGTCAAGAAGACATAGTTGATAATGTCAATAATGCAAAGTTAAGAATTCATTTTCGTAAAGGAAAGTTTGAATGGTGTCTGATGTGAAATAAAGTTTGAAAAGCACATTGACTTTTTGATTTTAGGAGGGTTTATTTTGTAATTATGTAATGTTGAAATATGTCTTTGTAAAGTCGAGGCCTTGTTTTCAAGTTTGACTTTGTGAATACTTCTGGCAACGATCCCCCTCCATACACTTTTGCCAGTGATGCTGCAAGGCCTGAAAGACGCTCACAACACTGACAATATGTCGAGTGGTAAATCGTCGATCAGCCTTCATCATGCCATGCACCCGGGCAATGTTTTGCGGAATGGTTTTTGTTGAAGGTCTTTTGTTTTGCCCATTTCTGGTGGTATCCACTGGTATGTTGACCAGATGGTCCGGTACGAAGACAATATGACACTTCAGTTACAGTTCCTACCACTAACCTCTTATGATTTATTAAATGATTGGTTCAATCCAATCGAAATATCCCACTTAGACTTAAAACTTTTTAGCAAAACCTAGTACACCCAGTATCAAACTCATTGGTTTAGAAAGTCATAAAATTGCGTCTATTCTCTAACACAGTTATTTCACTGTGCTAATACAGGAGTTTGGAAAGAACAAGTGCGGAGCCAGACTGGAGGTACATAGAGGACTGACTCAATGGGGGCAACTGTCGAGGCTGAATTCTAAGCACAGCATGCATCTCTGATGAGGCTTCATGTCACAATACTCTCATTGAACGCCTCAGAGTGTTTTCGAAAAATATTTGAATTTGTCAAAATTTGTGCAAATGACGCCCCCTCCCCTGTAACCCCACTTGCGCCGCCACTGTGAAAGAACTAAAACATCACAGAAAGCTAATGACCGGACAATAATACACAAAGAATTGCTTTAATAGATTCAAGTGACATTTCCTTTTCAACCAAGCGGTTGTTATGTAAGTTACACCCATTAACAATAAATTTTCGGTATATCAAGGGCTGTAACAAGGTTTATCCAGACCCAAAGCAATTTTAAATTTAAATTTCAGCACTCTTAAGCTCAGCCCACCACAAGATTGATCATCGAACTGTTGAAGGGTAAAATTAAATGTATTTAATTGTAATTAAGTTATTTTCAGTCACTGTGTTAATCTAACAATCAGTTAAAGTTACACTTCACTTCTTCTATTTCTTTCTTATTTCTTTCTCTGTCGCTGAGCTTTCATTACTATATCAATTAGTGTTTTGGCCTAACAAACCTGGTTGTCATTCAGTTGATAGTTTTTATACTGTAAGCCTGTTGTGTCCTTTGGAAGTTTGGTATTTTGTATTTATTTTTCATAAATACAGAATAGACTGGAGAATTTAGTGTGTTGCCAGATATATTTATATTATTTCAATACATTCTTCATAATTGGATATTTAGTGTTAGTTTTTTAGTTATTGCTTTTTGTTTACCCTGGTTACCAATTGTTGGCCATCTTGGTTCTTAATGTTTAAATAGTTTTGCATACATTACATTTAATTACTACAATTACTTTTCTATACACCAGCATTGCTCTTCATTTTAAATATATATTACACTACAATATCCTTTATCATTTCATTTCACCTCGCCTTTAGTTATTAGTTTAGTTTAAAACCCCTTTATAGGGTAGGTTTCTTTATATTTCATTTAATTGAGATTGTTTTATTTGCATAAAAATCCATATGTTTCATATGGTTCAGTTGTTCAAAACAACAGGAGTTTCAAATATGGTTCAGGGTTGGACATCTTAAAGTATATCTGTGAGAATTTTAGATAAGTTTACCAACAACTGAGATACTACCCATCGAATTTGGGACACCCTATATAAATTGATTGTAAATGTAATGTTGTAATGTTATTCTTTGTACTTACAGAGTTTTTGATATGTGAATAAACATCTGTTAATTAAACACTTGGTGTGGTCCTTTCATACATCAATCACCCCCCTTGACAACACAATACAAGCAACCTAAAAATTTAATCACTCTGGATAGATTTGTGGTCTATTTAGCTATAGTCAGCACTAAGGTACTCGTCCATTTGCACTTTTATTCCAAGTCTTGTGCAGAAAATCTCATGAGATACCAACAGATGAACAAACTGTTACTATGTGTGGGTATTTTATTTTTCCTATAAATTCGAATTGATGTGCCTGGATTCCTTATCACCAATGTTGGAATTTTCAGACAGAGGTCTAACATGGCCACCATACATATCAATATTACAAGATACATGTAAATGATCACTTAAATAAGTTCTATGTTGTTTGGGAAATTTCTTTTTTAATTCTGCAAGAGTTTCCTCCCTTTCATCTACTTGGTTTCCAGTCTCTACATTTGGCTCTTTAGGATATAAACCATCTCCTGAAAATAAAATCAAAATTTAGTTATTTATATTCCTTCAAATGTCATGCTTTGTTTTCTTTATGGCAATTTTTTTTTCTAAATCATGGTCAGAGCGCAATCCAAAACTACACAAGACACATTATATTATGATACAAATTTCTGTAATTACTCATGAAACTAAATTTGATGTATCCATTTTCAAACATGTTTGTCCAACTGTCCTCAAATAAACAACTCATTTTTCAACTGATTTAGACTTTTTAAGTTAATTTCTTTGCAAATACTATCGTTTTTTAAACTATTCTAATATTGATTCATCTGAAAATAATTAAAATTTTGTGGATGAATCTAATGGTAAAATGTAAGATTGATTGCAAACAAAAAATATTTTGAACACTTCTGGAAATGATCTCATTCACTCATAAACATAAAAAATTCTTAAATTGGGAGGTATTCCACAGATAAAATATGTTATACATTAAAAAAGATACAAGTGGTTGACTATGACCGCATTATAATTAAAATAATTAAAAATAAAGTGTTTTCTAAATGGTACTGATGCAGACGTGTTACGAAAATTCATGCAAATACAAAGGTATACCAATTACTATTTTGCATATGCAATAGATTGATTTGAATATATTTCTGCAACTCTACATGAATAAATGCATGTAGGTAACTGAAATTGAAGAATATTGACTGAAACAAGTAATTAGGACAACTACCTATGCTCATGCTGACTACAATGATTATTGCTCTACTTGGGGCACGTTTTAAACACTTAAAATATGCAAAATCAACTTTCAGTAACACCCATCAGAAAGCACATGTCAGACATCAAAAATAATATTTACATTATGTGAAAGCATTAGTGAAAAGTAAATATCATCATCATCTGAGATTAAAGCTTTAAAGTATCCAAAAATTTACAACATTTGCTTATCTTCAAATGCAATATTAAGTGAAACTCTTCTATTATGAATATGGCTACAGTACTGCAAAATAGACCATTTTTAGACCCCTGTAAAATCAGAAGGGGCATGATTTGACCCAAAAGGTCATCAGACATTATTTAATATCAAAAAGTGACTTTGATTTAGAGTTGTAACAATTTAACCTCTTAGTTATTACTTCATCTAATTTTAGATCAAAACAGAAGAAAAATATCCAGTAGTTCCATACCGTTTATTCCATTTTCTTCCATCCTAGACTTGTACATTTGGAAGAATCAAATCCTCCCTTCCCCAGAAGTGATGCCATTGGGTTTTCATAATTGGTGGTTTGTAATAATGATCTAAGTACATCTAGAAGAAACATAATCTTTTGTGGCAACAAAATAAGCTTGTTGGATCAATGAGAGAAACTTCAAAAATACTTCACCTGGTAAGACGGATAAATAAGCATCTTGGCACTTTATCTGTATTGGAAAGTATCTAATAAGTCCTTGTAATTCTCTTTTCCATACAAATTCATGGAGATGGTTAATATCCGCGAAGTTAAATAACCTAGAAAGTTCATATAACTGTGGTGGAGCTATCTGTGCTTGATTATGGGCATATTCATATAAAACATCTTTTGGTGAACCCCACTGAAAGATAGAATAGTATAAGCTTATTTGGTTGATTGCCTTTGGGTTGAATTTAATGACACACTCTTGAAATATCAGTCATACACTTCTTTTGAACTTTTTGAGGCGATACTGGATAATATTACCATGTTTCATCAAAATCTGTCAAGAATTGGGCCTTCTAGAGTGTTCACAGATTAAATCTTGAACGCGTTTTTATATGCCCACATGAAATGGGGGGCGTATATTGTCACCCACGTCCGTCCGTCCGTCCACATTTGCTCGTAAACACTCTACAAGACAAAATTCTTAACAGATTTTGACAAAACTTGGTATGAGTGTTCTTAATCACCCAAGGATGAACCTTATTGAAAATCAGAAAAATCGAAAAATATTTAAGTTAGTGCCCTTGTTCTTGAAAACATGTTAAATTTTTAGCTTGTAAACACTCTAGAAGGCACAATTCTTGATAGATTTTGACGCCCTAAAGAGTTCAAAAGAAGTGTATGACTGAAGGTTGAATATTTCATACTGGTGATTGTTACTGTACTGCTTAATATTTTTATTCAAAAATCAAAGCTGCCAGTGGGCGTATATTACCTTGCCTGGCAAGCTATCTTTAAGAACAGGGGCAATAATATTTTTAATATCAATTACACTTACGACTTAAGATCTTTTGAGAAATGGGGCCTGTCTTAAGTTTACGATTACGTGCGTTTCTCAAAGGCTATTGTAAGTGTCACGAACGATCTTACGATAAAAATTGTTGTACGATCGAGATGTTAAACTTAGCATGCAAAAAAAAAGGCTTAGTAACAGAAGACAAAATGCCTTTAGAAGGCAAGGCGACAAAAATCAAGTAGATGTTATCGTCAAAGAGATTACTGAATGAATATATATCTCTGGTAAAAGGGAAATCCTTATTAACATCGGCAAATAAAGCTAAAAAGCTACAGAAAGTTTAGTAGTTTTAACTAAATATGTTCTGCTCATTTAGCAAAAAAAGTGAAACGTAGTCCGTAGGCCTTTTTCAGCAACACCGTTTTCTAAAGTATGATTTCTTTGGGCGAGGCAAAATTGTTCAGTTTATTGAAAGCTTTCTGAAATTTTGATTTCCACAGTCAATGAAACTTTATGATGACATTATCGCTATCTTGACGTCATTGCCGAAGCGAAAATAAATGGAGACTCTCAACTAAGACGAAGACGAAAAATCAAGAAAGTGGCCAGTACCGCTGGACAATTTCTTTCTTAGTCAAAGACGCTAACGGATCAACTCTGATGTCAAATTATTCTTTTTAAGTTATTTATTATGAAAAAAAGACCATTTGGTTCAACCGCTTGTTATTTACGACAGCTTTGACCACTTGTAAGTTTATACCAGAATTAGTTGTTAACTTACAGTAATTTTGATCTTACGATATTTTGAAAAACGCTATATATGATCAAATCAGCACTTAAGACTTACGATTGATTGTAAGATTTTTTAAGAAACGGGGCCAAGGGGAAGAAACAAACTACAATGGTGGAAGGCAGTTAAGATTAAAATTACAATATGACCTCATAAGGTTTATGACGTCACAATCTTAGAAACCACATAAAATGAGAAGAGTCAAATCACACACCTTTCTTGCGTGTCGGCCATTTTAATTGGAAAACGAGGTTGGTATACACGACTTGTAGCAGACGATGTCGTACTCTTAGGCTAACAACCCTTAACCACCTCTGAAAGCCTAGTTTCATTTACACAAAATTAATCAAAGTAATGGCCCGTTTAGGACCATCAATTCCTCAGTGGACATCAAGTTTAAAGTCCTTGCCGTCTTTAAAAGAAGTCGACATAGAAAATTGGGCAAAACAAGGGCGGATACCAAAAGCAGTTCACACGAAGGGCTATGGAAATTTTGTTGAATCATATGTGCATGATGTAGAAAGTGAGTTAAATTCAAAGATTGTTATCCTATAAAAAAAAAGGTCCATAATTATATGCGACAGTGCAAATCTTTTTAAATTGTTCATAGCTCTGTTTTTTATCTATCATGGAATTTCCCTAACTCTATTTTTAGCACTTGTTGACATTCGGCCTACACCTGGCCTACTCTCTAAGTCAAATCATTTCTGGGACAAAAAACTTATGAATGCGAATTCGGACTAAAATGTTTATGAATTGTAGAATTGTATTTGAGATAACTATACTATATAAATTTTAAAAATGCATTTAGACTGTCCCTTGTAAAAAGTGAATGAAGTAGAAGTCATGGCTTTTGACGTTTTTGATTTCATCAGCCTTGTTATTTTTTTTTTCATCGATTGTGCACATCAAATAAAACTTAATATAGCCTAGTTATCTTTCTTAATCTTTCTAGTTCGTACGTTGATAGATGGATGTTGTGTGAGAGCAAGATGTTTCAAGCCAGTGGGATCTGAGTTGACCTAGCTATTTTAATTTTTTTGTTCTTTGCCTCTATTGCTATTTTAGAACAATATCTGCTAAACTCAGATGAAAAAGAGCTATTTTAGAAAATGTTTAAAATTATTGTAAGTCCACACTTTAATATTTTCGAGTCTATTTTCATCTATTTCTAGCTAAAATGGCGCTATTTTAGAAAATGTTTAAAATTATTGTAAGTCCACACTTTAATATTTTCGAGTCTATTTTCATCTATTTCTAGCTAAAATTGCGCTATTTTAGAAAATGTTTAAAATTATTGTAAGTCCACACTTTAATATTTTCGAGTCTATTTTCATCTATTTCTAGCTAAAATTGCGCTATTTTAGAAAATGTTTAAAATTATTCTAAGTATCCAGCCTGCTATTTTCGCCTCTATTTTAAGCTATTCCTAGCTAAAATTGCACTATTTTTGCAATTTTTATGAAGTGTGGATTATATTTGAGAATAGCTAGCTATTAGACGCTATTTTAGAAAAATTTGAAAATTATTCAAGTCCACACTTTTCTATTTTCGGCACTATTTTCATCTATTTCTAGCTAAAATTGCGCTATTTTAGAAAATGTTTAAAATTATTAGTTTAAGTACCTAGTCTGCTATTTTTGACGGTGCTCACATAATATAGCCACCTACTTTTAAAACTGTTGCAAACCCTCAACCTAACCCAAAGAAATGTCACAAATGGAACTTATGTATTTAAAACTGTTGCAAACACTCAACCTAACCCTAAGAAATGTCACAAATGGAACTTATGTATTTAAACTGTTGCAAACCCCACCCCCTTCATGCTTCCAGCACCCACGGCGTTTCCAGCCGTTATGCTCTTGCATCGCTTCGCAACGCTCGCTTATCGCACATATGGTGCTCACATAATATACATTTAAATAGCCACCTACTTTTAAAACCGTTGCAAACCCTCAACCTAACCCTAAGAAATGTCACAAATGGAACTTATGTACTTAAAACTGTTGCAAAACCAACCCCCTTCATGCTTCCGGTGCCTACGGCGTGTCTCCAGCTGTTACGCTCTGTGTCAATTGCATAAGTTTTTGTTTTACTTGTTATAATTTTTCACATCATTGTTAGCGTTATTTATCACCTTAATATATATTTTTGCATTTTTCATCATAACTTTCATCTTACGTTATATATCCCCATCCGCTGTACATTCCCTTTCTAACCTCAAGTTATTTTCATTATGCTCCCCAACTACAACAACCACAGGCACGAAGCCAGACATAGAAACACTAATCGCCAACCAAACCAATATCACGTACCCTACAACGGCCCTGTCTTCCATCGACCTCTACCACCTACCAATTGCCGACCACCAACCAACCCATCAAGCTATATCCCACCCAATCACCGACCTACCTACAACACAGCCTACCAATCCAGAGGTAACCATCGACCTGACCAACAACAGACACTACTACCAGCCCACCGACGCCAACCAGTCCCCACTCATAAGGAGGAAGAACCCTTTATGAAGGTGTTCTTCCAAGTTTTGCAGTGCCTCCATCATTTGGCAATCCTTACCCTTCAACAGCAAGGCCAACCAGCGTTTACCATCAAACGCAAAGTTTCTGAGTTGGATAGTTTTATCCGTCCAGCAATGATAACATCAGCTGTCGACGCGAATATTAGATCCCTCAATCGGACATGGCTCTCTTTAAATTTACGCAGGTCCTGATCGACCATTACCAAACCACACTTCAAGAGAAGCTGACCACCATTCGTACGAAGTCTTTATCATCACCTGCCGTCGGCCGCATTGTTTCTCATGCCCTGTGGGAAACGTCTCACTTAAGCTGTAATCACCAAATTCTACCAAAAAACCAGCTGAAATGACCACTACACCTGCACCATTTAGAGCCACCACACTGCCGAACCAAACCCCTAAACGAGCCCATGTTCACCTACTCCTAGTCCAGCAGACATAGGTAAACGCTCTCGTAGAGAGAGCATTCCCCTTCTCTTTTCACTTTCAGACTTGTCTTCCCCTTCCACAATATCTTCATCACATGATCCAGGATCCGCAAACCTTTCTTCCTTCTGTGCGTTTTTGGACCAGCAAACCACCCCTCAGTCTCCATCCAAGTCGAGATGGGTATCCAGACCTTTCCCCCCTCGAACCATATCCCAGTCCGTACCCCATGCTACAATTCTAACAACTACCAAACCAGTACCAATCACACCGTCGACGACCATTATATCCGCTACCAAACCGTATTATCACCAAACCAAGGACAAATCATTATGGAAGCTACCTGCTCTAGAGAATTCTTCCCTAATTATTGGATCATCTAACCTGAATCGAATTACCAAAACCCAGTTCAGACACCGAAATACACTCTTACCCCGGTGCCCAAATCCATCACATACAGCCAATCCTGAATTATGCGACCATGATCCCAAACCTACTACCATTATTCGTCATGTAGGTCTTAAAAACCGTGATCAGCTACCAAAGACCTCCTTTAACCAAGCCCAGAAATTAATCGCCACAGCCAACAAAACCTTCCCAAACTCCAAGATCATCTTCACATGTATACCCATTTCAAATAAAATCTCGAAGAAAGCACAACAGAACCCCAGCACCCTCAACAACATGATAATGGAGACCAGTATCAACAGCGCAACAATCTTACCACCCTACGAAGAAGAATTCGAACCAGTCGATAATCTTCATTGGTCTCCAAAAACAGCAAACAGCAAACAGCATTTTTTTGTTTTGGATACACCACCTTCAAGCATCGAGTAAGTCTTTAAACTAATTACTGGGGATAAAAATACTGAGAGGCCACCGCTAGCCCAAACTGTAGTTAACTTGAGCCGCTTCAGCATTCAATCTTAGACCGCGGACTTAAGTTTATTCCCACACCAAAGATAGCTAACTTAAATTATCTCCGACCATCCATTGAACGATTTCAACAAAATCTGCACATATTTTTTTTTGAAACCACCATAAAATCCATAAGAATCCAACCAAGGAGTGGTTTATCTCGAATAAAATCCCTAAATGCCGTCCGATTATATCTGACTGTGGTAGTGAGTCATATGCAGTGTCAGAATACATTGATCATTTCTTACTACCTCTAGCGTGTCAACGTACCTACCTTAAAGACACAACCGATTTTGTTAATAAAATAAAAAAATCTTCGAGTTCCCTCTAATGCTATTTTAATTTCTATTGACGTTTCTTCTATGTATACCAATATCGATAACACTACTGGTTTAACGGCAGTTCGTAAAGCTTTTAATAGAAACCCAGATCCAAACAGACACGACGATGCAATTCTACAGCTTTTAGAGATTTGTCTTAGTTGAAACGATTTCACATTTAATGGTAAAACATATTTACAAAATTCAGGGTAAGCAATGGGCAAACGATTCGCCCCTTCGTACGCAAACCTTTTCATGGCAGAGTGGGAACGTGAGGTGTTGCCCCTCTGTCCATTTGACCCACTTTTTTACGGACGCTTTTTGGATGACATTTTTATGGTTTGGACTTATTCTATCGAACAGTTTTGGGAATTCTTTGAAATTCTCAACAACCACCATATTTCTATCAAACTAACCGCAAACATGAGTGACAAAAGCATAGACTTTCTCGATACCACAGTCTTTAAGGGAGATTCCATAGCAGAAACAAATAAACTGGATATTAAAGTTAAATAATCAAATATTGCACTAGAGCTTCTTTCACCCAAAACATACCTTTTCTGGTATAATTAAGTCACAAGATTTCATCGAATTTGTACAAGTTCTTCTGATTTCAACCAAGCCTGTACGATTGTTTTCTCAAAACTGAAAGAGCGTGGATACTCTAAACAATTTTTACGAAACATAAAAAAATCCCTATTAGCACAAATAGTAGTAGTTTGTCCAGTAGATGCAAAACATGTCCCTTTACATCAGAAACTCATTATTTTGTAAGCAACTCTACGAATAAAAGGTACATCTAACATGTGAACATTCGAATGTAATAGATTTAATTTCATGCAAGAAATGTCCCAAACAATATGTAGGAGAAACTAAGAATAATTTACGAACTTGTTTTAATGCTCATAGGTCGGACATCAAATTAAAGAAAGACAAGCCTGTTTGTAATCATTTCAATCTCGACGACCATTCAATTGACTTGCCCGAAGATGAAACTACCAAATTCCATTAATCTAGGGAAGCCCATTGGATTGAGACATTGAATACAGCAAGATCTATAGGACTACATATTCATCATAATGTAGGCATAGCACCCTTTGTTGTCCCGTTCAATACAACCAGCAATCGAGCAAGCAAGATAGTTCATGCCCAATATAAGAGCCTTCAAGAGAAATTCCCCCATGTCTATAAGCAGAAAATGATAGTTGCATATTCAAAAAATAAGAACTTAAATGATAATATTGTTCATAGTAAACTAAAAACAATCAGTACATAACAGATACTATACTTCTCGCCCATTGGGCGAGTTATTTTTTCTAATTTCAGATCAGAATAAGAACAGAAGAAAACCCAATATCAAGACCCTTAATCGTAATTTCTAAATAAAGTGTCTGCTCCACCCTAGGCCTGTACATTTGGGAGAATCAAACCCTCCCTTCCCCGAAACCTAAGAAATGTCACAAATGAAACTTATGTATTTAAAACTGTTGCAAAACCCACTCCCTTCATGCTTCCGGCACCTATGGCGTCTCTCCAGCTGTTACGCTCTTGCATCGCTTTGCAATTACATATATATATGCCAGTTATTTATGCTGAGTAATTTTTTAAAATCAATATCAATAACCCAAATACAAGAAACAATTAAATCGCACAGCTCTAATTAAGGGCAAAAAACAACTTTTGACGCGTGTTTACAAAGTCAAGGACAATAACTCAAAAAAAGTTCATCAAAAATTTAGTTAGAACTTGACCGAGATCTTATCAATTTCAATGATCACACCAAGTTTCATCAAAATCGGTTGAAAACTGTAGCGTCTATTGTGCTCACAAACAAATTTTGACACGTCAAGGGCAATAACTCAAAAACCGTTCATCAAAAATGCGTCAAATTAGACTTGTCTGAGATCTTATCAATTCCATTGATTACACCAATTTTCATCAAAATCTTCTTTTGTGCTCACAAACTCATTTTGAAGCGTTTTACAAAGTCATGGGCAATAACTCCAAAAGCGTTTATTGAAAATGCCTTAAGTTAGAACTTGTCCGAGATCTTATCAATTCCAATGATCACACCAAGTTTCATCAGAATCGGTTGAAAACTGTAGCTTCAATCCTGCTCACAAACTATTTTTAACAAATTTCGACGCGTTTTAACAAAGTCAAGGGCAATAACTTAAAAACCATTCATCGAAAATGCATCAAGTTAGAACTTGTCCGAGATCTTATCAATTCCAATGATCACACCAAGTTTTATCAGAATCGGATGAAAACTGTAGCTTCAATCCTGCTCACGAACAATTTTTAACAAATTTCAAGGCGTTCTAAGTCAAGGGCAATATCTCAAAAACCGTTCATTGAAAATATGTCAAATTCGAACTTGACCGAGATCTTATCAATCTAAAGCATCACACCAAGTTTTATCAAAATCAGATAAAAACTGTAGTCTCTATAGTGCTCACAAGAAATGTTGACGTACAGACGGACAGGGGCGACAACAATATCGAATGAAAACTGTAGTCTCTATTGCGCTCACGAACAAATTTGGGCGTATAAGAAACGTACTTAAAGTAGAGTAAGGTACTTCTTATCAAAAAAAATTCAAGAAGGAACCTGTCTTGATCGATTGGAGCCAAATTCCTCTTCATCGGAATGAGAGTTCTATTCAAAATACAATGTCATTGGCTGAAGAACAGACCTATGTTAAGGGAATTACATGATATGTAGGGAAAGATCAAAAGTCTTTAAAAAGATGACTTCCAATAAGAAAAATCCTATGCCAATTCTTTTAGCATCAGGTACCATCATCATTGTGATTGACAGTGACATTACTGTTGACATGCAGGTGAATGACACTCACATTCACCACCTTTTACAAAAAGAATACAGGGAGTGAGAGACTCAGCTTACGTTGAACCAGGTTGATGAAAATTCCATTGCCAAGCAGGGATGACATGACGGTGATGTTGGTCGACAGCTGGAGGTCCCTAAAACCTGCCAATAGTACAGCCCTCTAGAACGACTTCATTAAAAACAAGTTGGTTGGGTCAGACGACTATTCAGTCTCAAATAAAATTTTCGAACCTGTTGGAAATGAAATGCAAATATTTCGAGATGGTTTGCTGCAATCACCTGGTTCAACAACATTTAAAGGCGTGTAACAAATCATCATGCTTGAAAAAGGGGTAGGAAAAAAAAACAATCCAATGAACGTGTAGAACCCCTTTGTGAAGGTAACTGTTCGATTGTGAAGGTCAGGATATTCAAGAATGATGAAGATGAACTAGAAAATAAGATAAATGAAGAAGAGGCCACCTGGGTTCCGACTTCAGCTTTCAGTGCCAGTGGTGAAGAGTTGACAACTACTAAGGGAGAGTTCACAGCCTTTAGCTGTACATCTGCAGGATCCATAAATCTGACCAGATATTCTAATGTAATTACTGCAGCAGACTGTGCTTTTTAGATGACCTCTGGTCGATTAAAACCAAAACACTTCTACATTATCAATTTCTTCTTTCTAAAAATGAAATGAATGGAGTTTTACGTCCTACTTTTCTGCACCATGTGGGCTAATGAAGACGAGCAACGCCATGCAGGGTGCAATGAGGGAAATTTAGCCTGCTCTTTTTCGATTTCCAACTGTAGAGGGATCTTTAACGTGCACAGCCTGTAGCACATGGGGCCTCGGTTTATTGTCCCATCCGAACGACTAGATGCTTTTTCCATGTCAGCCCCTCGTACCTGCATCACTGACGGGGAAACCAGGTTGAAAAATCCGAAGGTATTATCTCGACCTTTGCCGTCCTTTCTGAAGACTATGACCCATGCTGAAGTTTTGAAGATCAGATCATACTTCAGTCTCAAAATAGAGAAATTCTCTATAGAAATTCCTAGTTTGAGGTATTTTTGAAAGAATCATGCGCTTTTCTTAGTACTTCTGAAGACTATTTACATACATTCAAGAAATTATGTTTGTGCGACTGTAACAAATTAAAATATTTGGTTCAATATAATCAGTGAAAGGTGTCCCCAACCCCGGACCCGGCAGTAAAACGTAATGCTACAGAGATTAACCTCCCCGCCCATAGGAGCCATAAAAAAACGAAAAACTTGTAACCTTGTAACGTTAAATTGATTATGGTAATCAAATCCATGCTTATCATATAAATAGCCTAATTGTGATCGAATCAAATTAAACAGTGTTAAAATGCCTTAGGTTCTAGATAATGTTTGAAGATGACATCATCAGTTTGTGTGAATCTTGAATGATCACGTGAATCTTGGACCTAAAATATCTTGCAACATAATTTTAACTTCTTGGAATACAAAAAGAATTCTTGGTACATATTAAAAACTTGTAACACAAAATATTTTTGGGGGTCTAAATAAAAAAAATTCTTGGAACATAATTAAAGGAATACTACGTCTTAGAATAAACATAAAATTGAAAAATTTTAAACTTGGCCAATAAGACCAAAATATTCATCAGTAGATATACCTGGTGTCATAAATAACAAAACAGGATCCTTATATAATCCGATAAATCCAAAAAAATTATCTATAAATATGCAATTAACTATTGAAAAATGGTTAATATTAAGATTAAGCTTTTTTCAATAATTACCTAGTCTTATGAATTTTCCAATTTTCCAGGGATTCTGTTGTAACTTTAACACCAGGTAAGTTCACTGATGAATATATTCTTATATCGACCAGTTCTTGAGAACTTAAATTTTATGTTCATTCTAAGACATAGTATCACTTTAAAATTAGTCACATCTTTTCAGAATAAAAATAAAATACAGTTTTTGGGACCAAACTTTTAGTCTTGGTACATAATTTAATGATTTTGGTATATAAATAAAATTCTTGGTACTTGATATGAATTTCTTGGTATACGATTCAAGATTTTGGTATATAATATGAGCTTCTTGGTATGTGATTATTTTAAGTTGGATTTTTTCCGTTTTGGCATTTCATAGAAAACAAACAGAAAAACAGGAGATATTCGTCAGAAACTTTAGGGCAAACCAGTCGACCCAAACAGGCCTCCGTCCAGTATGCCTATGCATCTTAACCACTGTTGCCGATTAGATAATCGCTTGTATTATTGATAAAATCCAACACAAAATTGCATGAAAACAAAAGATAGCTGCTGATTAATCACCGCCAATGACCTCGCATCAAGGTCAAGGTCATTGTTTGAAGATCAAATGGCTTAGGTCATTATTTGAAGTATGGTACTTGTGTCATTCATTACATCATATATGACAGAAATTTGCAATTTTACTATTCTTAATTTCATGTTTTATCACAATTATCAAGCTATCATTTTAGTAAGGCTACAATGTCTGAATGTGCACGTACTGATGTGTCTCTGAATATTAATAAAATAAGTGGCATTTCAAAATGTAAAGAAGAAACTTATCTAGGTCACTGAGCTGTATGTGTTAAAAAATCTTGAACTTTGAGTACCGGTACCGGTACCTAGTTTGAACCAGTTTCTTGCAAATTGAAAATCGAAAATTTTGACCACAAAAACCAACGTAACTTTCGCAACACATGATTTAATTATTGATAAACCATCACGATAAACCTCTCAATTATTCAAACAAAAACACAGATGTTTATTTACTAGTGACAAGAAAAGCTTAAAGATTAATAAATATAAATTTTGTCAAATATGCCTTCCGTCAACTCCTAATAAGAGTAAAAGACAACTTGTCAGGAAAAGTAATATACGCCCACTACCAGCTGTCACACAAGATAACAAAGTCATTAGTGGCATAATGAATTTCAAATAATCAAGACAAACACTCACACCAAGTTTCATCAAAATCCATCATGAATTGGGCCTTCTAAAGTGTTTACGAGCGTTTTAAGAACAAGGGCAATAACTCAAACTAAATATTCAATATACACAAATATTTTTCGATTTTTTTGATTTTCAATAGGGTTCATCCTTTGGTGATTACAAACAACCATACCAAGTTTCGTCGAAATCAATCAAGAATTGTGCCTTGTAGAGTGTTTACTAGCAATTGTGGGTGGACAGACAATATACGCTCCGCATTTTTATGTGGGTGTATAAAAAGAGCAATTACCCCAGAACTGTTCATCTGATAATTACCAATTTCAAACTTGACTTAGATCTCATCAATATACACATGCAAACCAAGTTTCATCAAGATCGGATAAAAACTAGTATTTTTCGTGCCCTCAAGCCAATTTGACCCATTGTTACTTGCCAATTACTCAAAAACCATTTATAGAAAAATAATCAAATTCAAACTTGGCCAAGACCTCATCAATATAAATGATCACAACAAATTTCATTAAAATCAGTTGAAAACTGTAGTGTCTGTAGTCGTGTTCACAAGCCAATTGTGGACAGACAGATGGATAGGGGCAACAATAAATATATTATAATGTGGGCGTACAAAAAATGATATCACCTCGTAAATCACCAAATTTAAAGGTAGAGAAGGCCTACCTGCAAATGAACTGTTTCACCTTCATCATGCATAGCTTCAGGTTTCTCAGGAACACAGGCCATAAAAAAGGCTGTGTCAAATCTTCGACCAGATTTCTTGGAAAATGAATCTAATCCTGTTGGTGTTAGCCAGTTGGACCATTCATATAAACACCATACATCAGGGATAATTTTCAGCTCCTTACACATGGCTAAAAATTTGGATGGGTCTGCATACACTTCCTTTCGCCAATATTCTAATATATCTTTTTCATTATGGATAGGAGTACCTAGAATAGGTGATTTAGCCATGAAATCCGCTGTGATGTCTTTTAAGTCTGCAATCTTTCTGGCTAACAACACTCCACTTTCTTCAAAAGTTTCTCTTATAGCACAAATTCTGAAAGCCAATTCACTTGGGATATAACAAAATTGGGGATCTCTTTCTCTATTGAACATAGGACAATCAACTCCCCCTTTCTGAACATATTTAAAGGTATTTAAGGCTAGATCTGAATTAACACGAAGGAAATATGACCTCCAGTCAGCAGAAAAGTCTGCATCACTTGCTACACCTCCAGGAAACACATAAACACTTGGCATAAATCTACTTTTACTGCTTCGCTTTAACAGCAAAACATCCAAATTATCTCCCATAAGGCCTACTAATGCGGTTTTGTTTGTGTTGATTTTTTGTGTTGTATTTGTAGAGTTTAAAGGTTGAAACTTAACATTTTTCCCCGACTGTTTGCGTGTTACAAGTAGCAATGTCGCCGCCTCTCTCCAATGTTTCAATACAGCTGCCATAATTCCTTATGTGTTGAAAACCATATCTGACAAGAAAGGAAACATTTTGGGTCTAAAGTCCGAT
>NW_008709421.1:1731885-1734313 GCF_000327385.1 Lottia gigantea
AAAGGTGGCGGATCCTGGATCACGTGGTGAAGATTCAGATGGTGTGGAAGGGGAAGACGAGTCTGAAAGTGAAAAGAGAAGGGGTGTGCCCTCTCTACGAGAGCGTTTACCTATGTCTGCTGGACTAGGAGTAGGTGAACTTCGGGCTCGTTTAGGGGTTTGGTTCGGTGGCTCTAGATGGTGCAGGTGTAATGTCCATTTCAGTTGGTTTTTTGGTAGATATGGTTACTCTGGTTTTTGTTTTGTTGATTGTTTGGTAGAATTTGGAGATTACAGCTTGAGTGAGACGTTTCCCATAGGCTTACAGGAAACGACGATTCTTCCGTATCTAAATATCTTCATACTTGCAAAAAATCTTAAATTTTACATATAAAAATCAATATCTTGACCCCCAAAAAGAATGCAAAGAATAGTGGAAGAGAAGGGGATGTGTAAAAATACCACAGACCAGACTTTATTAGTGGTCTGAGTCCAAAACCTGGTTGAAGTCAATTATATAAGGCGTTTTGTGGGCCGATTCGATTTGATAAGATTAGCTATTTTGTGCATTTGTGAGTCAGGAATATTAGGCTTATCGATACATATGTGAGAAAGTTTACCTTAACTGATTAGGCTAATCATCCTCACCGTCCGAGGAGGTGGTTAGGGGATTAGATTAGACTTTTTAAAGATGGCGGCAGGTGGAAGTTCAACAATAATAATACAGTGGTGTAACCTATATTCGTGCATATAACTTATAAGGATTCAACACCGAATTTCGTCAAAATGAAAAAATAAAAAAACAGAAAAATTTTGTTTATGTCTTAGATGTTTCCTCAGATATTCCTTAAAATAATTAAAATTGGTTTGTTTCGATTTTCTTTATGAATCCCGCACCTTGCCCCATATTTCATGGGTAACCAACTCGATAGCGGCGGCAAAACGCGTCACTTATTTTCGTGTAAAATGTTCCGTCTATAAATATGTCGAGAAAAACACGTTGTATGGATACCCGGTTGTAATATTTATCTTTAATATCAATTCATTATAACTAATGATAATTCTTCCAAAGAACCACGATTTAAACAAAAAAAAGTAAAACGTAAGAGGGATTTATTGCTAAAAGTCATTGAAACAACATAAGAATATGACTCACATTGTGTTTTAAATCTGTCAATTTACTATTTAAGTTCTATTGCAATTATCGAACTTTTTGTGTGAAACTTTTTCAATTTCTTGCAATTCTTTCAATTTTTATATCGTTGGTTCGAGTTGCTTGCAATTCTTTCAATTTTCATATCGTTGGTTTGAGTTGCTTGCAATTGCTGCAATTCTTTCAAATTTGTAAATAATTCAGTGTAAAGTATCTTTTGATTACAAAATGTTACTAGCCCTCAACCTGAATTATTTAAGGTTAGGTTGAGGGCTAGTAACATTTTGTAATCAAAAGATACTTTACAATGAATTATTTAGGGTTAGGTTGAGGGGTAGGAATATTTTGTAATCAAAAGATACTTTACACTGAATTATTAAGGGTTAGGTTGAGGGCTAGTAATATTTTGTAATCAAAAGATACTTTACACTGAATTATTAAGGGTTAGGTTGAGGGCTAGTAACATTTGGTAATCAAAAGATGCTTTACACTGAATTATTAAGGGTTAGGTTGAGGGCTAGTAATATTTTGTAATCAAAAGATACTTTACACTGAATTATTAAGGGTTAGGTTGGGGGCTAGTAACATTTGGTAATCAAAAGATACTTTACACTGTATTATTTAGGGTTGGGTTGAGGGCTAGTAACATTTTGTAATCAAAAGATACTTTACAATGAATTATTTAGGGTTAGATTGAGGGGTAGTAACATTTTGTAATCAAAAGATACTTGACACTGAATTATCTAGGGTTAGGTTGAGGGCTAGTAACATTTTGTAATCAAAAGATACTTGACACTGAATTATTTAGGGTTAGGTTGAGGGGTAGTAACATTTTGTAATCAAAAGATACTTGACACTGAATTATTTAGGGTTAGGTTGAGGGGTAGTAACATTTTGTAATCAAAAGATACTTTACACTGTATTATTTAGGGTTGGGTTGAGGGGTAGTAACATTTTGTAATCAAAAGATACTTTACTCTGAATTATTTAGGGTTGGGTTGAGAGGTAGTAACATTTTGTAATCAAAAGATAGTTGACACTGAATTATTAAGGGTTAGGTTGAGGGCTAGTAACATTTTGTAATCAAAAGATACTTTACACTGTATTATTTAGGGTTAGGTTGAGGGCTAGTAACATTTTGTAATCAAAAGATAGTTGACACTCAATTATTTAGGGTTAGGTTGAGGACTAGTAACATTTGGTAATCAAAAGATACTTTACACTGAATCATTAAGGGTTAGGTTGAGGGCTAGTAACATTTTGTAATCAAAAGATACTTTACACTGTATTATTTAG
>NW_008709421.1:1734363-1759854 GCF_000327385.1 Lottia gigantea
TTAGCTGCTATCTGTGCTAAGGTGGAATTTTTTATGTTTCGTAAAAATCGTTTAGAGTACCCACGCTCTTTCAGTTTTGAGAAAACAATCGTACAGGCTTGGTTGAAATCAGATGATCTTGTACAAATTCGATGAAATCGTAAAACTTGTGACTTAATTATACCAGAAAAGGTATGTTTTGGGTGAAAGGAGCTCTTGTGCAAGAGTTGATGAGTATCAGTTTCTTTGAAATACACTTTAATATCCAGTTTATTTGTTTCTGCTATGGAATCTCCCTTAAAGACTGTGGTATCGAGAAAGTCTATGCTTTTGTCACTCACGTTTGCGGTTAGTTTGATAGAAGGATGGTGGTTGTTGAGAATTTCAAAGAATTCCCAAAACTGTTCGATAGAATAAGTCCAAACCATAAAAATGTCATCCAAAAAGCGTCCGTAAAAAAGTGGGTCAAATGGACAGAGGGGCAACACCTCATGTTCCCACTCTGCCATGAAAAGGTTTGCGTACGAAGGGGCGAATCGTTTGCCCATTGCTGTCCCTGAAGTTTGTAAATATGTTTTACCATTAAATGTGAAATCGTTTCGACTAAGACAAATCTCTAAAAGCTGTAGAATTGCATCGTCGGGTCTGTTTGGATTTGGGTTTCTATTAAAAGCTTTACGAACTGCCGTTAAACCAGTAGTGTTATCGATATTGGTATACATAGAAGAAACGTCGATAGAAATTAAAATGGCATTAGAGGGAACTCGAAAATTTTTATTTTATTGACAAAATCGGTTGTGTCTTTAAGGTAGGTGCGATGTTGGCATGCTAGAGGTAGTAAGAAATGATCAATGTATTCTGACACTGCATATGACTCACTACCACAGTCAGATATAATCGGGCGGCCTTTAGGGATTTTATTCGAGATAAACCACTCCTTGGTTGGATTCTTATGGATTTTAGGCAAAGTGTACAAATGTCTCTCGCGACAATCAGGTTTGGCAGACAGTAGTCATATTGTTTCTGTTTGAGATAACTAGTTTTGACTAAATCGACAAGAATATTATTAATCATGTTAGCAGTTTCTTTGAAAATTGGTTTCGGTAAAATGGCATAATGTTTAGGATTATTCAGTTGATTCTCTGCTTCTGAAACGTAATCTTCCCTATTCAGAATGACACAACATGAACCTTTGTCACTCTTTTTAATAACAATGCTATCGTCTTTCTTAAGTAAGTTTAACGCTTCACGTTCCACTCGTGTGAGATTAGGCTTTTCGTGTGTTATGGAAAGGTTCACTGTTTGGCTATTCATACTCGCAAATGCTTTCAATATTTCAGGATGGATGGCGGCCTGTCCACGTGGATTTAGGAATAAACATTGTTCTAGCACCACGTGGGGGGTGGTTTCGAAAAAAATATGTGCAGCTAAGATTTCGTTGAAATCGTTCAATGGATGGTCGGAGATAATTCAAGTTAGCTATCTTTGGTGTGGGAATAAATTTAAGTCCACGGTCTAAGATTGAATGCTGAAGGGGTATGAGAATTTTGCGGCTCAAGTTAACTACAGTTTGGCCTAGCGGTGGCCTCTCAGTATTTTTATCCCCAGTAATTAGTTTAAAGACTTACTCGATGCTTGAAGTTGGTGTATCCAAAACAAATAGATGCTGTTTGCTGTTTCTGGAGACCAATGAAGATTATCAACTGTTTCGAATTCTTCTTCGTAGGGTGGTAAGATTGTTGCGCTGTTGATACTGGACTCCATCATCATGTTGTTGAGGGTGCTGAGGTTCTGTTGTGCTTTCTTCGAGATTTTATTTGAAATGGGTATACATGTGAAGAGGATCTTGGAGTTTGGGAAGGTTTTGTTGGCTGTGGCGATTAATTTCTGGGCTTGGTTAAAGGAGGTCTTTGGTATCTGATCACGGTTGTTGAGGCCTACATGAAGAATAATGGTAGTAGGCTTGGGATCATGGTCGTATGATTCCAGAATTGACTGTATGTGATGGATTTGGGCACCGGGGTAAGAATGTATTTCGGTGTCTGAACTGGTTTTGGTAATTCGATTCAGGTTAGATGATCCAATTATTAAGGTAGATTTCTTTAGAGCAGGCAGTTTCCATAATGATTTGTCCTTGGTTTGGTGATAATACGATTTGGTAGCGGATATAATGGTCGTCGACGGTGTGATTGGTACTGGTTTGTTAGTTGTTAGAATTGTAGCATTGGGAACGGACTGGGATCTGGTTCGAGGAGGGGAAGGTCTGGATACACGTCTCGACTTGGATGGAGACTGAGGGGTGGTTTGCTGGTCCAAAAACGCACAGAAGGAAGAAAGGTGGCGGATCCTGGATCACGTGGTGAAGATTCAGATGGGAAGGGGAAGACGAGTCTGAAAGTGAAAAGAGAAGGGGTGTGCCCTCTCTACGAGAGCGTTTACCTATGTCTGCTGGACTAGGAGTAGGTGAACTTCGGGCTCGTTTAGGGGTTTGGTTCGGCAGCGTGGTGGCTCTAGATGGTGCAGGTGTAGTGTCCATTTCAGTTGGTAGAGATATGGTTACTCTGGTTTTTGTTTCGTTGATTGTTTGGTAGAATTTGGAGATTACAGCTTGAGTGAGACGTTTCCCATAGGAGCGACAGGCCCAGGACAGGGCATGAGAAACGATGCGGTCGACGGCAGGTGATGATAAAGACTTGGTACGAATGGTGGTCAGCTTCTCTTGAAGTGTGGTTTGGTAATGGTCGATCAGGACCTGCGTAACCTTACAGAGCCATGTCCGATTGAGGGATCTAATATTCGCGTCGACAGCTGATGTTTTCATTGCTGGACGGATAAAACTATCCAACTCAGAGACTTTGCGTTTGAAGGTAAACGCTGGTTGGCCTTGCTGTTGAAGGGTAAGGATTGCCAAAAAATGGAGGCACTGCAAAACTTGGAAGAACACCTTCACAAAGGGTTCTTCCTCCTTATGAGTGGGGACTGGTTGGCGTCGGTGGGCTGGTAGTCGTTTCTGTTGTTGGTCAGGTCGATGGTTACCTCTTGATTGGTAGGCTGTGTTGTAGGTAGGTCGGCGATGGGGTGGGATATAGCTGGATGGGTTGGTTGGTGGTCGGCGATTGGTAGGTGGTAGAGGTCGATGGAAGACAGGGCCGTTGTAGGGTACGTGATATTGGTTTGGTTGACGATTAGTGTTTCTATTTCTGGCTTCTTGCCAGTGGTTGATGTAGTTGGGGAGCATAATGAAAATAACTTGGGGTTAGAAGGGAATGTACAGCGGATGTAACAGGAGGAAACTGTATATGCTAGCGTGAAAATGTTGGGATCAAATTATGCAAATAAGTCAAACTGGGTTTGGGGATATATAAAGTAAGATGAAGGTTATGATGAAAAATGCAAAAAAATATATTTAGGTGATAAATAACGCTAACAATGATGTGAAAAATTATAACAAGTAAAACAAAAACACGCAATTGACACGAACCGGTTTTCGAAATATTATCCTTTTTCAAGTGTCGAGGAATGGTTATGTTATTTTATTATATAATAATCAATACATAAGCTTATACATGTATATTTAGAGTTGTCATCATTTTCAGATTTCCTCTCAGTAAACCAGTTCTTCTGGAAAGATGGCTTTCTAATTTGAGAAAAGAGAACTATATTCCAAAGCACTTTTCAACATTATGTTCGAAACACTTTGAAGAATGCTGTTTCTACAGATTTGGAATGAGAACACAACTTAAAGAAGATGTTGTGCCAACAATCTTTGACTTTCCATTTCATCTACAGAATGTATGTGTACCGGTACTAGAAATATTTCAAGGGTTTTAATATTTTTTTGCTTGTAAACAATATTTTATTCACAAGAGAAATGGATTAGGGAACAGGCTTTCGCCTATATAACCCCTTTCCTATAATACAAAGTCACAAAACAATTTAGATTAAATACAATATGAAAAATATATACAACATAATATATACATGTAATTAAATGAAAATGAGCATACACTCATGAAATAAGAGGTACAGGAGTTATTTATGTCAAATTTTGAAATTTTGTTAAAAAAAGAAAAAGAATAGAATAAAAGCAATTAATGGCAGTAAAATAATTACCTAATCTCGGAACCTTCTGCTGATATTTAAAAATGAATGAACTTTTTCGAAAATATAGAAAGGCTGTGTGAATTTATCAAATGAGGTGGTTGAATCAGTAAGATGGATTGGTTTTGTGCATCTGAATGTAAGGGACAGTATAAAAGAAAATGTTCAATATCTTCAAATTGATGGCCACACTGACATGTAGGACTGTCCGAAATATGACGAAAAAATTTATGAGCATTGAGATTACTACAGGAAAGGCGCAGACGGCAATGTAGAATCTGATATTTTAGGCTGCCAAATAAATAAGAATAAAGGACAATACTATCTTCAGATTTAAAGAGTGATTTAAAAGATATTACTGCGTCGACAATTTTGAAATTTTCGGGCAAGTTGTTCCATTCACGCATTGTTGATGGTAAAAAAGAGTTATAGAAAAGCTGAGTTCTACATCGGTGTTCTTGAAGTATGTTATTACATCTGAAGTTATATGGTCTGGATTCAATTTGGACTAATTCAGAAAGATACATAAGAGTCAAATTATTAATTATTTTATACAACATAGTAAGCTTATGCCGCCTCCGTCTCTCCTGTAGTGTGATGAATCCAGTTTCCTTGTAAATGACGTCATTGCTAGTTCCCCTTACAGCACCACATATAGTTCTGAGTGCATCTAATTGTAAATTTTCTAAAGCATTTGTTAGTTCGGCAGTGCACCCATCCCAAATGACATCACAGTAATCAAAATGAGGAAGTATATATGAGGTATAATGGTATGGAGGGACTTTCTATTTAAGCGGTATTTCATAGATCTCAGACAATTGACCAGCATTCCAGTTTTCGTTAAAATCTCCTTAATGTGAACATCGCATTGACAGTTTTTTTGAAAAGATAGACCTAAGTGTTTGTGAGAGATGACTTCTTTGATAGGTATATTATCTAAATTAAGAGTTGGTAAGAGTGGGTTTTTCTTAGTACAAAGTGCCAGTGTTTCAGTTTTCAGTGGGTTGGAGGAGACTAGCCATGTTATGACACAGTTGTTAATTATTTCTAAGTCATTATTCAAGACAGTCGCAGATGCTACCGGGTCCTCAATTCTTATAAACGATAATATTATGTCAGCAAAGAGTCGGATATTTGATTTTATATTTTATACAATGTCGTTAATATATATCAGAAAGAGTAAAGGACCAAGGACAGAACCCTGCGGAACACCAGCAGGCACGGTTTTGACATCAGAGGAGACCCCGTGTAAGTACACGCTGAGTTCTATCAGTAAGATAATTTTTTAACCAATTTAGTAGCTCTCCTCTGATACCAGCAGCATTTAGCTTGTGACAGAGTCCATTGTGCAAGACTCGTGTCAAAAGCCTTGCTGATGTCACAGAATACTGTCCTTGTATACTGACCCTGATCTATGGCTTGACAAAAAAAGTGCGAGAGATCTATTAATTGGTAAGTTGTTGAATCGCCGTGTAAGAAACCGCTTTGCAGATTAGTAATAATGGTGTTTTTCTTCAGGAAATTAAAGACATGCTTTTAAATCCACTTTTCAAATATTTTGATTACAATACTGAGAAGAGAGACTGGTCGGTAATTTCCACATTCAGAAGGATCACCCTTTTTCAAGATAGCTGTTACATTTGCAGATTTCCAAAGATCAGGTACAGGTTTTCGAGTAAGTGATAAATTAAAAAGGTTGCATAGGGGAATTGCTATTTCATTTGCAGGAGATTTGATTAGTTTACCGCTTATGCTTTTGATGTGTCTAAATTTTGCAAAGTTGGGAAGTTGTGCATTGATCTAACTTGCAAGTGTTACAAGTGTAATGGACCTGGTCATCTTAAACCTCATTGTAATTGGACAGGTGTGGGAGAATCTCAACCAACTTTATCATGCCAACTTTGTTACCAGAAAGGACATGATGCCAAAAATTGTCATAAGCTCAGTTCCAGAACTGTTAAAATGCCCACTGAGCAGTCTCAGTTATGTTCCGATATAACTCATAAAGCTGATAAGTGTCCCACTTTAAACTAAAAAGGCCTGAGCATACAGCGCCACCCTCAGACATATGTACTTTAGTTGATCAGTGCGCTAATAATAATAGTTTTAATAGTGATAGTAGTACTGGTAATGGTAGTACTTATTCATCTGATTGTATTTCACTTGATGAAGCTACAAATTTTCTATTTTTAAGAGTCAATGTTGCGCAGTTTGCAGTTTCTGTTTTATTAGATTCAGGAAGTGCCAGAAAGTGTTGTATTTAATTTTAAGCATAGTGATGAAACTGTACATGTAGCAAATGGTGATTCAGTCAGTATATATGGCACAACTCAAATTGAAATTCATGTTAAAGGCTGTTCTGAGAAATTGTTTGTTTTAGTACATATATTTGAAAATGCATTGCATCCATTGTCATTAGGTTCTAGATATATGTATAATAATAATATTACTCTTAATTTCAGAAAAGCTGCATTGTTTAAGGGTGTTAAATGTAAAGTTAAAGTTAAATTTACTGATAATTTAGTTATTAATCCCAGATCTGAATGTATTCTACAAGGTAAATTAAGTCGTAGCATTCCTATTGGAACTCAAGGTGTCTGTGAATCACACATTGCATTGTTATCTAAGGGATTATTTCTTGCTAAAGCTATTGTTGCCTGTGATTTAGAACATATTATACCGATCAAGATATTGAACCCTGGCAATGAAACTATTTTGGTGCAGAAAAAGTCAATAATAGCCACTTATCGAATTCTCGATAATTCTTTTGATATTTTATCTTGTTTTCATGTTCAGCCTAAAGCTAAGTCTGTTATTAATTCTATTGAAGAAGGTAAGCTTCTCAATGAACAAAGTGCTTTAGATCAGTCTCTGTTTAAGATCAATCCAGAGTTGTCTCCCGTTCAAAGTCAACAAACTTTAGATTGTTTATCAAATTTTAAAGATTTATTTGTAACAGACGATAATCCTGGATTGGGTTTAACTCATGTTGTTCAACATAAAATTCAGTTAAAAGATAGTGCGATTTCTAAGCACCAACGCCCTTATCGCCTACCTTCCGACAAAAAAAAACTTTAAGACATCAGTTAGATCATTTACTAGAACAGGGTATCATAAGTTCAGTTTCAGAAACTGAGGAAGTACCTTTAACCAGTCCTATTGTATTAGTTGCTAAGCGCAACAAGCCAAAATTAGACCCCAATAATATTACCAAAGAAACCAGTTTATCATCATATCGCTTTTGTTGTGATTTTCGATATTTAAATTCCCAAACCAAGGAATTTCGTTATACAATTCCTGACTTACAAGATCTCACAGAATCTTTTTCAAAACACACTCCAAATTATATCACATCACTTGATTTGTCTCTGGATTTTTTCAGTTGCCTATTTCAAAAGATTCTCAAAAATATACAGCTTTTAATACTTGTTATGGTACTTACAAATTTTTGAGACTACCTATGGGTCTAAGGACAGCCCCTAACTCCTTTCAATTATTGATGGATAAAGTTTTGTCTGGTTTAACTTTTCAATCTGTTTTATGTTATTTAGATGATGTGTGTATTATTTCCAGTAATTTTGAGCAACACATAAAAGATATTAGAGAGGTATTAGAAAGGCTAAGGCAGGCAGGTTTAAAACTTGGTCTCTCAAAATGTGCATTTGCACAGAGTAAATGTACTTTTCTTGGTCATGAAATATCACAAGAAGGTATTCGCCTCCCAGTGATAAGATCGATATTATTATGAACTATGCTGTTCCTAAAACCAAAAAATCATTACAACGTGCACTTGGTATGTTTAATTGGTTTCGTAAATTTATCAAAGACTTTGGTGCAATTGCCCCTCCTTTGTCACTTGATAAAACAAGGTGTACTATTCATATGGACAAATGAAAGCAATGAAGCATTCCACAAACTAAAAATTGCACTTAAAGAATCTGAGGCTTTAGCATTTCCTAGATTTGACCTAGAATTCAAACTGTCAGTGGATACTAGTTCTAAAGGAATGCAAACTACAAACACATGCCGATGGTCAAGAGCATGTCGTGCGTTTTGGTTCTAAAGGATTAACCAAATGGCAACGCAATTACGGACCTACAAAATTAGAGTTGCTTTGTGTTGTAACTAGTGTTTTAGACTGTAGTTCCTACTTAAGAGGAAGACATTTTATTATTGAAACTGATCATCAAGCTCTAAAATCTTTACATCAAAAACAATTTAAAGGTGCTATATATGAACGATGGTTATCTATTTTGCAGTCTTTTGATTATGCTGTCGTTCATAAGGCTGGTAAAAAGATGTGTGTTCCAGATGCTTTGTCGAGAATGGATGTTTTTCCTGAACAGCTATCTTCAAGTCCAACTGAAGACGACCCATTCTTCGAATATGTACAAGAAAAACCTACTCAGGTTAGATTCATCAGCAATGGAAAAATTGAAAAAGTTTTCCCAGCCACTCCTTCAGTATTAGATGATCAACTCTATGATGGTGACACAGAAGACATTTATGATGATCAAACACAGACTTCAAAACATTTTAAACGTGTTACCGAACGTGAAATTAAACAATCCTGTGGGATAAAACAAACTTTAGCTACTAACATTGAAAAAAATTGTAATGGCATGTTGCTTTCATTTACCCATATAGTGATATTACAACTTCACTGGAGACTTCATCTAGTCGTAAACCGTCTATACATCTAGATATGACAGCACTATCTATTATTGTGATCCTAATCTTCTTCACATTATCCGATATTTTGAAGATGGTGTTTTGCCCCGATCACAAAGACTTTCAAGAGAGGTTCTTCTTCAACAGTCTAACTTCATTCTTTTGGAAGATTTACTATTTCATTCCCGAATAGCAAAATCTAAGCGGACCAAATCAATGTCAAATTACCAGTTAGTTCTACCAGAAAGTTTAATACCTGAGGTATTGAGATTATATCACGATTCTACTTTAGCAGCTCATGGTGGAATTCAAGATACCGTGGACAGAATCAAAGAACATTATTATTTTCCGCGATTAGCTACGACTATATTAAATCATGTCATGAATGTCAAGCTCGGAAGATCACCAAAGTTCATGTGAAAAATAAGATTATTGCTTATCAAACTCCATCAAAACCTTTTTCTGTTTGGCAGATAGACTTATTTGGACCCTTACCCATGACTAATAGTGGTGCATCTTACATTTTTACAGCTGTTGACATGTTCTCTAAATATACTTTTGCACAACCCATTCAAGGAAAAGATGCTATTACTGTATCTGAATGCTTGTTTACCTTATTTTGTACTTATGATATATGTGATACTTTGATTACAGATAAAGGTTCTGAATTTACAGCTAGAGTAACTTCTAAATTATGTGATATGCTTCAGATTTCACAAGATTTCCTTCCTGCATTTGTTCACCATTGTCTAGGAGCTTGTGAAAGGACACATTTATCTCTTGCTTCTCAACTTACACCTTATATAAATAGTAAAGCTACCAATTGGAATTGTTATTTACCATGTGTTGTTTTTGCTATGAACAATTCTGTAAATTCAAGTCTTGGATATTTCAAATATTATATGGACATAGACCAAAATTTCCATTAGTTAATCATCAAGTTTCTTTTGAGGCGATTCCTGTTGATATTTCATCATTCTTACGTCAAAAACAAGCACAGTTTGAAGAGATACGTGAAAAAGTACTGCAGAATCTTCGAAAATCACAGGAAAATATGTTATTGCATACCAATGAAAAGAAGTCAACCATTACTTTTGATATTGGTGATTATGTATATTTACATGATGATACTAATAGACCAGCTAAAAAACTTCATCACCAGTATCTTGGACCTTTTGTTATAGTTTATAAACCAAGTGATCATATGGTTAATTTATCTGATCCTTCTGGGCATAAAGTCTTTCCTAAACCCATTCATGTGGATAGGATAAAACCTGCTCATGTTAGAGTCCCATCACCAAATAATTACTTTAAAACTACCAACAAAGTTCCAAAGAAGATATTTGTTACCAAAGAATGTCAAACTGATGGTGTGTTATATTCCAATGAGATTGTGCCTCCAGTTGACAACAATCTAAAAAACGTCCTAAACGTGTTATTCGTAAGCCTGTGGGCTTTCAAGATGAGAGTTTTGTAAATCCGTCAGAAATGTTTACATCAGATTCTGATAAAAATTGTAAAATTAAGAGAGTTTTAGCTCAAAGACAAACAGCTAATGGACTTGAATATCTCGTGCATATAAAGGGTGAGCCTGCCCAAAATTCTATTTGGTTGCCTCCTGCCTGTCCTAATGCCAAAGCCATAAAATATACAAAGGATAATCCTCCTCCTTTAGCTTATACATAGTTATTTGTATTGGAGAAATGTTTAAATGTTTCATGCAATTATTTAATATTATATGGTTCCATTTCCAATGTTTGATAATATTAGTTTAATATTTCCAGGGTAGAATATTTAAAGTTGTAAAGTTAAAATATTTGATATTAGTTTATGTTAACAGGTCAAATATGTTTGATAGAATATGTTTAAGGCAAGAAGTATTTGTTCTTATTATATTCCCAGTGAGCGTATAAATCATTTATTGTATCTCCTGTACTTATTTAGTTATACTTATTGCCAACAACTTTGATATATGTTCTTGGATATTTCAATTTGCATGAATTTGACACATTTAATGTTTTCTAATGTTTTGCTATGTCACTTAACATGGAAATACATTTTGTTATTCAGCATATTTTATTGATATCTCTTTAATATTATCATTAAATTGGGAATTGGATATACTATGATGTTTGGGGTAAAGTTAACGCTCTGAACCTGTGATGTTCAATTAAGTCAATTTATTTGTAATGTTTTTAATATTTTGGTATTTGTACCCAAATCGACATGCTCATGGAAAATTGTCTCCAATTTTATTTTGAGCGGCGGATGTTGTATATCTGGATTATTAATGAGTAGCTCGATTGTGGTAAAGGGACATAACTCCAAGATGTAAAAGTTAAAAAATACGAAACAATAAATTAGTTTCAGCTTTGTTTTTGGTTCTTTCATGTGAGATGATCGTGTTGTGATTTTAATTTGATTGTTCCTGATTAAATTGTGATTGTTGAATCTGTTTTATTTGATATGTGCACCATACACAACATGGTGCCAACAATATGATTTGCGGTAATTGTTATCAACTCTTCTGTGAAAAGGGCAGTTTTAATTTTGATATGCTCACATGATATTTATGTCGAGATAACCCATCTGTCAAAAAAAAATCCGCACTTGTTAGTCTTATGATAAGTAGTGTTAAAATGGTTATACATTGGGCTTGGCCTAAAACATTAAAAGTTTCAGTATATTAGTAGAACTCTTCTCAAACACAAATATTTGCTTGACACTTCTTCTAGAACTGTCTGTTTTGAAATTTTGAGCGTACGATTCAGGGAAAACAGGTTTTACGTTCATAAAGACGTTATCGGAGCCACCTTTTAATAATATGCACCTAGGGAGGAAAATGATTGGACAAGAAGGCACTGAATTTCATTAATTTACAAAAATATATGCCGTGTGTGGAATATATTTCTGGTGAGGAATAAATCAGTATCAGCATGTGGGCTTAAGTGTTTTTCTTAAATCATTTATCTTTGAAGGAATGTTATTAGTTATAATGAAGTTAATTACCACTGTGTATACATACAACGGTTTTTTCTGGACTTATTTATAGATCAAACACTGTACACGAAAATAGATGATGCATTTTGCCGCCGATGTCGAATTGGTTACTCGTGAAATATGGGCAGAAGTGGGGGAATCATAGACATAAAAGAATCCGTTTTATAAATCGGACGAAATTCGGGGTTGAATCCTTATATGTACGAAAATAGGTTACATTACTGTACTTAAAATAGTTCAACTCTCTGCATTCTTTTTCACGCTCACAGGTTTGTTAACGTTTTATGTGACATTCAAATTCATAACTATAGATAAACTTCAACCTCACCAATCTTGAGAATGCGCACTCGAGACTGTGGGGATGAACTGGAACGATTTGCATGTACTTCATAGAGATTAGGGTGGTTGAAAGGTAACAGGTTACTACCCAACAAAAGGCACTGGCAGTTATAAATAGAACAACATAACTCTTGTCGGCCGATTTGATTTGGTTTCGATTTGCTAGTACAATTTGGTTCAATTTCGATTAGATTAGCAGTGGTCTACATATGCGAAATTTGATATCGGCGATAAAGCAATATGGCTGCCTCCGCTGACAAAAAAAGGCATCTATTTTGATTATTATTACAGTCAAGTCACCCAATTTCGTGCTAACGTATTATTCGTGCATCTCTGGAATTGATTAATAATTCACATGCGCGACCTGGGGTGACCTCCGCATTTGGATGTTTGATAAACATGGGTTATCTATGGTAATCTATACACCAAGATCTCTACAATGTCAACCTGTAAATTTTTTTTGTCGTTTCTAAAGCTTTAAAATTTTTAAATTTATAATTTATTTGTAACATATACATAATGGCGGATTTCAGTTATTACCAAACATCACAATTTTTTATCGGCCGAATTTCCAGTGTCGTCTGCTAGAATGTATTCCACGGATTCCTTGTCAGCAGACAAATTCTATCGAACACAATGCATTTAGTGTTTCTCAAGCCTATTTACATATATTCAAGACACAAATAAATGGTGCATCTGTTCCTTTAAGTTCGTTTAATCTAGATATCGTCTAAGCTGTTATCTACATTCAGATTTTCCCAAAAGTGTCTACCGTTTTCTGGCATCATCGGACTCAGTTTTGCTATTATGTCGTCTTTTTTCTGTTGACTAACCCCTCTAAATCCATTTCTTAACGGAGTTGGCCTGTCCAGACTAAAGGTCATTTTTAGAAAATCCAATCCTCTAAACTCTTCATCATGGCTTGTTTTGTAGTTAAGAAGTCTGGACCTAAGTCTTACTTGTGCTTGAACAACATCTGCAAGCATAGGTCTAGGTTTCTTTAGCTAAGCAGCAGATTAACCACCAACCCAGGCCCGAATATCATCTGGTTGTAACTGAATTACACCCATGTACCTCGAATTAGAATCAGCCACACAAAATCAGAAAAATCATAAAGATTTCCACCAGGCTTGTTTGACATCTCTTTCTCAACACCAGGTGAACTGAGTCAGCGCTCATGAATGTATGTTCGCGCTCAAAGTATTTCAGCGTTATATCTTGTGCGCTTATACTCACTCCATTAACAATGGCTACCAAAGTTGAAAAGCAAAAATTTTTATTCCGAGCGACACAGTTATCCAAACAGAATATAGTATGGTTAACATCCCTCTAGTGCTGAAGAGCTTTTACAAATGCTGATGTAATTTCCTCTTGTTTTCTCCCACCAATTGCTTCATGCCAAACAATTGACACTGTATTTTTCTTATGTTTCTTCTTCGCTTTTACCAACAGAAGCGAAGGTTTCATGAAAGGCAATTATTCGCCTAGTGAATAATGCTGACTTATTGCCGGGCATTCGAGGAAGTATTATCACCTTCTGTAAATCAACACTGCGCTCACTGACGTCAATAGGGAAATCTTGATCAGCATCGTTCTGATAATTCACCCTGCTTACTTTGGCTGCTCTCACATGTTTAACCCAAGATGTACATCTTTCACAATCCAGATTATCTCTTACACCGGGTTCAGCTTCATCATCTATGACGGCTTGAAGTGCCTCAACAGCCACGGAATGATCATGGCAATGTTTGTTCATGTGAAATTATTTCGCAGCCCTCTTTCCCCAGGTTAGTAAAGCTTATTTTCACCTTTTTGCCTCTGATCTGTAAACGTCATATGAACATTTGAAACCTTCGTAATTATCTTTAAGGCCAGCATGCATTGCAGTAATGTTCACGTTACTGGGTAAATATTGGGTAAGAGCGGTGATAACTGCTTTGTCATTTTTCTTATGGTAGCCTAAACTGGTCAGGAAAAGTGTTGTGCGCATCTTTAAGCTTGTAGTGATAACTTAGGTTTCGGTGACTTACATGCTCGCCATTTGTGAATTTTAGAAACTCTGTCAATAGTGTGTAACAACGATGATTTCCGTTCATTGTATGTCACTCCCCAATATCACTCCCATATCTCCTGGCGTCGATTTAGTGACAAGTACTGAGAACAATTCTTTTTACACCCGCTACCTTCACAGGATTGCTGGATTGGATGACTTTTTCTGTCCCTTTCTAATTTATCAGTGCTCGGGCGAATACGTTTTGTTTTCTGGTGATCTAAAGCATCATCCCTGTCGGATTCAGTAGGATTGTCATCACCCTCAGAATCTGATGCAATATGTGTGTTATCTGGGTCAGAAACATCATCCATAATTGTTTCTTCCTGTTCTGGTATGGTTTGAGGAACATTTACGTCTACCAATTCGAGCAAAACTTGTGATTCTTCAACAGGTACATTATCGTGTGTCAGTCCATTCTTATTCAGTTGATTTATGTTGGGATTTTCCCAAACATTTAACTGACCCTCGCTTATTAAAGGAAACAATAAGGCTACTAAATCTTGTTGTTCTTGGCTTGGATTAAGGGGGACATCTTCTTTTATTAATTCACCTTCATTGCATTTCATTGGCCATTTCGAAACAGACTATTTTCCTATTGAGCCATTCCACCAACCCCCCACCCTTTTTTTTTCGGACCTGTGGAAGGTTAATTTCAAATTGAAATTAAGCCTTCTAAGTTAGCTTGTTTCAGATGGATTTAAAGTTACATTATTTCACTGTGAAAGTAAATTATCGTAACTTACCTTGTCCAGACACATTTAGCATCATTTAGCCTTTAAACAGGTTCATTTTGATATTTTTGATTCATCTTTATTCAAAAACTGGAGCCACTAAACTTTCAAGTTCTTATTTGTAAACACGGTATCTTCCAACCTCATTCTGATATAACACATGGCTATTAAGGCAAAAGGCAGAAAGTGTAGGGTTAACAAGACAGTACTAACTGAGTCAAAGGGCGGTAACTTCCAAGGACCTGTGTATTACGTGTGGCAGAGAGCAGTAAGTGAATTTACTGCCATCTGCTTCAGCATTGTTTGATGAATATACAGATACTGCCTGTTACCTACCCTTAAATCTCGAACATAACTTGTTATATTACTAACGGGGTCCTATTAAAGTGATGCTAAGATACTGCTTACTTAGATTAAGGTTGAACTTCAATTTGGACATATTTGCACTTACTGCCTTTTGCCTTAGCAGATAAATAGGTTAACGAATTTCCTATTTTACAGCAAAGAAACACAACGGAAGTAACAATTTCTAAATGCATTTTAAACAAGATACAATGGACTTATTTTTATCGAAACGGCAACGTGGAGTAAATGCATAATGTAGAAAGACTCATTTACAAACAAGGTTAGTGACTTGTGCAGAGGTTAAATCCAACATGGCGGACCGTGAAGAATTTCTAGCAAAATTAAGTTCCATTCGTTAATTGTGAAAAGTGAACAGACCCTATATATCTGGAATCGGTAAAAAGTAATGGTAGTGTGTCACTGAACTATATTCTATCGTGGTTGGATTTTAGTGAAATTACTTGAACAAGGAAGGGAAAAGGAGCCCTTCGATGAATGAACTAAATGTGAATCTACTAGTTCTTTAGCCAAACTTTTACTCGTTACAATGGATGATTAATGTAAATTTGTGATTAAATATTCATGTCGCCATCTCGGTTTTATTAATGAATCTTAAGGTACCGAAGGCACTGCAACCCCCATTTACTACCATTAAAGTCTGCTTTGCTATTCTGATGTGAAGTCATTTTGTTGCTCCCCATTAGGCCTACTATTAGGTTATCATGGCAATAGGCGCCTAAATATTCATCATAATGAAGGCATAGCACCCTTTGTTGTCCCGTTTAATACAACCAGCAATCGAGCAAGCAAGATAGTTCATTCCCACTATAAGATCCTTCAAGAGAAATTCCCCCATGTCTATAAGCAGAAAATGATAGTTGCATATTCAAAAAATAAGAACAACTGGTATAGAGCCAGGTTTCAGTTGATTTTAACTTGGCCTGGTAGTTGACATAACCCTTTAAAATAAATTAGTGTAGTCACTAACTTCTGGTTTTACAGCTTCATCACCACAAAAACTTTTTTTAATTAACCATAGTCTTTCACAAGTTTTTCTACCTAGCAAAGGTTAAACATTACCATCACAAACTACAAATAAGTTTTTATATTTCTTCCCCTTATGTTCAGTTTCTAAGATACTTTGTCCTATTACTTTTCGGGGAAGGGAGGGTTTGATTCTCCCAAATTTACAGGCCTAGGGTGGAGCAGACACACTTTATTTAGAAATTTATAGGATTAAGGTCTTGATATTGGGTTTTCTTCTTTTCTTATTCTGATCTGAAATTACAAAAAATAACTCGCCCGATGGGCAAAGGTTTAGTATCTGTTATGTACTGATTGTTTTTAGTTTACTATGAACAATATTATTAAGTTAAGTTCTATAATTATATAAGTTCTTATTTTTTGAATATGAAACTATCATTTTCTGCTTATAGACGTGGGGGAATTTCTCTTGAAGGCTCTTATAGTGGGCATGAACTATCTTGCTTGCTCGATTGCTGGTTGTATTAAACGGGACAACAAAGGGTGCTATGCCTTCATTATGATGAATATTTAGTCCTATAGGTCTTGCTGTATTCAATGTCTCAATCCAATGGGCCTCCCTAGATTGACGGAATTTGGTAGTTTCATCTTCGGGCAAGTCAATTTCTATACGCTCAATTGGGATTAGGGTGAGATCGTCTATTGAATGGTCGTCGAGATTGAAATGATTAGAAACAGGCTTGTCTTTCTTTAATTTGATGTCCGACCTATGAGCATTAAAACGGGTTCGTAAATTATTCTTAGTTTCTCCTACATATTGTTTGGGGCATTTCTTACATGAAATTAAATATATTACATTCGAATGTTCACATGTTAGATGTTCCTGGATCGGGTACCTTTTATTCGTAGAGTTGCTTAGAAAAAAATGAGTTTCTGATATAAAGGGACATGTTTTGCATCTACTGGACAAAAATGGAGCACTTCTTAAACCTGGAGGTACTTCGGCATAAAGTCTGTTTTTAGCTGCTATCTGTGCTAAGGTGGATTTTTTTATGTTTCGTAAAAATCGTTTAGAGTACCCACGCTCTTTCAGTTTTGAGAAAACAATCGTACAGGCTTGGTTGAAATCAGAAGATCTTGTACAAATTCGATGAAATCGTAAAACTTGTGACTTAATTATACCAGAAAAGGTATGTTTTGGGTGAGAGGAGCTCTTGTGCAAGAGTTGATGAGTATCAGTTTCTTTGAAATACACTTAAATATCCAGTTTATTTGTTCCTGCTATGGAATCTCCCTTAAAGACTGTGGTATCGAGAAAGTCTATGCTTTTGTCAGTCACGTTTGCGGTTAGTTTGATAGAAGGATGGTGTTGTTGAGAATTTCAAAGAATTCCCAAAACTGTTCGATAGAATAAGTCCAAACCATAAAAATGTCATCCAAAAAGCGTCCGTAAAAAAGTGGGTCAAATGGACAGAGGGGCAACACCTCACGTTCCCACTCTGCCATGAAAAGGTTTGCGTACGAAGGGGCGAATCGTTTGCCCATTGCTGTCCCTGAAGTTTGTAAATATGTTTTACCATTAAATGTGAAATCGTTTCGACTAAGACAAATCTCTAAAAGCTGTAGAATTGCATCGTCGGGTCTGTTTGGATCTGGGTTTCTATTAAAAGCTTTACGAACTGCCGTTATATCAGTAGTGTTATCGATATTGGTATACATAGAAGAAACGTCGATAGAAATTAAAATAGCATTAGAGGGAACTCGAAGATTTTTTATTTTATTGACAAAATCGGTTGTCTTTAAGGTAGGCGCGATGTTGACATGCTAGAGGTAGTAAGAAATGATCAATGTATTCTGACACTGCATATGACTCACTACCACAGTCAGATATAATCGGGCGGCCTTTTATTCGAGATAAACCACTCCTTGGTTGGATTCTTATGGATTTTAGTGTACAAATGTCTCTCGCGACAATCAGGTTTGGCAGACAGATAGTCATATTGTTTCTGTTTGAGATTTTACAAATTACAAACTCAAATTACAAAAGGAACTTAATCTAATCCGCCAAAGAACAAAAAGAACAAATATCACAAAAGAACTTAATCTAATTCAAATACAAAGAATTTAAATTCAGGGAAATAGGGCGGGAGGGCAAAATTAAGACTATACGTCTGTTACCAGTAAAATAATGAAGTCACTATTAACGAACAGATATAATGAAAACAAGGTGAAAACCAATCACCGGTATTGAAAGGGTTAATCTGACCTGTGCTGACCTAAGCTAATTTACACTTAAACTCATTGTACGAAGCAAAATCGAAATATCTGAAAAATAAAATAGTTAAAGGAGTTGCCAATTAAACAATTTATAGATAAAATACTAAAATTCCCAACCCCAATAACAAAACAGTAGTAAAGTAAATGAATACTTTAATTATTGTGGCCAAAATATACTCAAATTTTACAAATTACAAACTCTTAAATAATTAATAAAAGAACAAAATGAACAAACATTACAAAAGGAACTTAATCTAATCCGCCAAGCCAAAGGCCCGCAAACCGAAACATGCGATTGTTACATTATAGATAATCTTATAATTGGCCTCAATACAAAACTTACATAGATTGTTTAATAAGGTCTGTCATTCTCTGAGCTGTTGAAAACCGATCTTCCAAAGAAAAGTCAAGGTAAGCTTTATAGGCGTCACTGCGCCAATCGCCTTGAAGCTGAACTAGATCAGCTGGGACCTGAGCTCTAAATGCCCACGTGCCACCCCCTCTCCTAAAACTATGTGAAGAGTAAATCAATGGGTTGCGTTTTGTTTTCTGAACAAGACACCTTAGTTTCGTCATAAGTTTTACGTAAGTCAATGGAACGGTACTACCCTTCTGAACAATTCTAAAAAATGGGTCCGATGCTTTACCAGGTAGAAATGAGAGTGCTCTTCGCACCGCTATTACAGGGCATAAAACAGAACCTGGAATTGGTACAAGCGGAAAAAACAAAACACGCTCTCCAAATTGGATGGTCTTAGACCACTTAAATCTAACTAAAACATTAGTATCTACGTATGACACGTCTCTAATACATAGCTGCTTTTTCTTGTCAAAACTCTTAGCTGACGCTGGTACCAAATTTGACTTCCTACACATAAGAAAAAAGGCTAATAAAAAGTAACACCAATACATAGCATCATTTGCATTATCTAAATTCAAAATTGTACTGAATTCTATCAAAATAGTAGGCGTAATAGGCAAGGCCCGTTTTTGGTAATGGGAATTTAATCTACCCAGACCTTTTAAAATAAGTTTGAGTTCAATAGATTCTGAGTGGGGGAAATCAAATTCGAGCAATATATGCAAAAGTTTGACACCATAGATATAATTCTTAATTGATAGGACAGACTCAAAACTTCTACTGAGAAATTGAGCATAAAGAATAACGTTGTTTAATGAAGCAGGTAAGGGTCTTAACTCAAAGAAGGTGCAAAATTCTGGATTCACACCGATTTCTTCAAGCGAGCAATTTGTTTCTTCTTAAAAGGCTTTTCTAAATTTCAAGTCCAAATCCCAACGAGACAATTAGTCGGGTATGCGATTGGAAATACCATCTATGTGCTTCGCGCGAACTTCAAATTCATAAAGGGCTGCCAAAAAACAAATTTCTCTGAGACAACGCTGTAATGGAACACTCCGCGACTTGCCGTAATTTAGTGCTTGCACCGCAGTCTGATTGTCACATAGAAGCATAATTCTTTTACCCTTGAGGTATGCACCCCACAATTTTAAACTTATCACAATGGCTAACAATTCCAAGCTATTTATACATTTGAATTCACTCAGCACTTGTGTTGGAAAAGAGACATGAAAACATTGACATATGACAGGGAACCAACCACCACAGCCTGTCAAACAAGAATCACGTGCAATAACTCTATCATGAATGAGACGACTACTACTCGGTCATCATCATCGACACCCCATTGTACAAAGGGAGAAATGTTTGCCACCAAAGAAAATCCTTTTTAACATCTCCGGGAACTATAACTGGGCCCGTTTTATGATAACTCATCCTAAGCCAGTTTAAAAGTCTGCTTATAAAGATTCGACCCGGTCTCACACAGGAGGCTATAAACTGAAGCTTCCCCAGGATTGACTTAATATCCTTGACAGTAGCCGACTTCTTGTCTATCCAGTTTGAAAGCAGATCTAATGTCTCGCTTATTCTTTCTGGGGTGACTTCTAAGGTTAACGCACGGGTATCGAACATGACTCCAAGAAAAACTAGTCTAGTCGACGGGGCTACAGACTTTTCGATCGATTCCTCTAATCCACATGCGCTTAAGAGCTCACCTAACTTAACAAACGCGACATCTGCTTCGCTGCCGTTTTCGCCGCCAACAAAATCATTAAGGTAGTTTAAAAGTATATATCCAAGCAACGGAAACATGTATGACACAGAATTGGTCAACCGTTGACATATGCCGGCTGCTGATCTAAGGCCCATGCTAAGAACCCTATCGAAAAACATATGATTATTCCAAACGTACCCTACCAGATGCAAATCACCTGGATCAATAGGGATTTGGCCATAAGCCCTTTTAAGATCCCGCTTATATAAAAGACAGCCTTTATCCTTAGATTTAATTATTTCGACGAAATCGTCCACATTTGGATAAGTTAAATGAACGTTTTGATTTAAGTAAACATCTTTTTGGATGCCATTATTGATAGCAGACCCTTTGGGATAGCTTAAATCTAAGATGATTCGGCGGGAGTTACCTTGTTTCGCTACTGTGTTTATAGGAGACAAAAACATTGTTTTTGAAAAGGGTTTTTGTCAAAAGGACCTAATATGGAGCCGTAATTAGATTCTGTAATGAGATAATTGTATATGGAAGTTGGAAAGTCAAGGGCTCCTTTGTGATTAGTTGGAACTTGCTCCTGAGACACATGATCTTCGAAACCAAGGGGAAACCCAAATTCAATCAACTCGCACACCAAACTATCTTCGTAATCCTGAAGTTGTTCTCGGAAAAAGGCAGGCTTAAGCCCCGAATACACAGGAATTCGGCACACTACATAGTTATGTTTACCATATGCTACCGTTCTATGCACATCTAATATAGAAGAATACAACACGTAATTACGTCGCAAAATGGCATCCCTTAATACAAATTCAGTACATAATTCATATATATGCCTGCATAACTTACTATAATAATCCTCAAATTTATCCAAAGGCTCGAAATCAATTTGATCATTACTTAACTTGGAAGCTTGGACATTGGAGAGACAGTCCTCGGTCAGTCACAGTGTAGATAAGCTATGAGGACAAGCTGAAGAGCTTTCTGGGTGCTCGAGTTTCAGACCATCCTGCTTCCAACAAGCGGCGCAGATGTGAAGCACTCTACGATTCTGACCTCTAATCATGGACATATGAGACGAAGTTTGCGTACATTTGTTTCGCTGATAGGTACAGAACCAAACCACGTCTTCTTTGCTCGAAGTGCTGGGGGCTCATTTCGCCCTCGCTTAATCGGCTTTCTGTTAGTATATGAGTGTCGTTGAACTTTAATATAGGACACTAAAATAGAATCAAGGTCACTATTTTCATCTTGCCATGACGAAATCCCCATCTCGATCTTTCGAATAAAGGCAACATAATATTCGAGTAACCCTTTGAATACATACACTTCGCTGAAGTACAATATACGTTTCAACAATGTCAATCGCCCTTGCCCTTCGACGGTTGATATCCTAGGCTGGGAAATAATCTCCAGTTCACCGGCGACAAACAGATGAAAGGGTAAATCCGTAAAGGAAAAATTTCTACTAGCAAATTGAAACTGCAACGATGAATGGGGCCAGTTTTGTGGGCAGAGCACCCGGTCTGATGATTTGGCTTGAATGCCAGATTTACTAGATCTTGCAGAATGGACATTACCGGTCCCCGTCTTCACTCCATCATTATCTGAAGCATCTGGTTCTGAGTCTACTGTTAGATTCCAATCCAAACCTACTCATTTGACGGTTAACTTCAGCTGTAAGCTGTGGAATTTGGCGAAGATCATTAATTTGCAAACCAGTTTTGAAAGAACGAGGGTTAAGTTTCGGGGAAGGGAGGGTTTGATTCTCCCAAATGTACAGGCCTAGGGTGGAGCAGACACTTTATTTAGAAATTAGGATTAAGGGTCTTGATATTGGGTTTTCTTCTGTTCTTATTCTGATCTGAAATTAGAAAAAATAACTCGCCCGATGGGCGAGAAGTATAGTATCTGTTATGTACTGATTGTTTTTAGTTTACTATGAACAATATTATCATTTAAGTTCTTATTTTTTGAATATGCAACTATCATTTTCTGCTTATAGACATGGGGGAATTTCTCTTGAAGGCTCTTATAGTGGGCATGAACTATCTTGCTTGCTCGATTGCTGGTTGTATTAAACGGGACAACAAAGGGTGCTATGCCTACATTATGATGAATATTTAGTCCTATAGGTCTTGCTGTATTCAATGTCTCAATCCAATGGGCCTCCCTAGATTGACGGAATTTGGTACTTTCATCTTCGGGCAAGTCAATTTCTATACGCTCAATTGGGATTAGGGTGAGATCGTCTATTGAATGGTCGTCGAGGTTGAAATGATTAGAAACAGGCTTGTCTTTCTTTAATTTGATGTCTGACCTATGAGCATTAAAGCGAATTCGTAAATTATTCTTAGTTTCTCCTACATATTGTTTGGGGCATTTCTTGCATGAAATTAAATATATTACATTCGAATGTTCACATGTTAGATGTTCCTGGATCGGGTACTTTTTATTCGTAGAGTTGCTTACAAAATAATGAGTTTCTGATATAAAGGGACATGTTTTGCATCTACTGGACAAAAATGGAGCACTTCTTAAACCTGGAGGTACTTCGGCATAAAGTCTGTTTTTAGCTGCTATCTGTGCTAAGGTGTAATTTTTTATGTTTCGTAAAAATCGTTTAGAGTACCCACGCTCTTAGAAGATCTTGTACAATTCGATGAAATCGTAAAACTTGTGACTTAATTATACCAGAAAAGGTATGTTTTGGGTGAAAGGAGCTCTTGTGCAAGAGTTGATGAGTATCAGTTTCTTTGAAATACACTTTAATATCCAGTTTATTTGTTTCTGCTATGGAATCTCCCTTAAAGACTGTGGTATCGAGAAAGTCTATGCTTTTGTCACTCACGTTTGCGGTTAGTTTGATAGAAGGATGGTGGTTGTTGAGAATTTCAAAGAATTCCCAAAACTGTTCGATAGAATAAGTCCAAACCATAAAAATGTCATCCAAAAAGCGTCCGTAAAAAAGTGGGTCAAATGGACAGAGGGGCAACACCTCACGTTCCCACTCTGCCATGAAAAGGTTTGCGTACGAAGGGGCGAATCGTTTGCCCATTGCTGTCCCTGAAGTTTGTAAATATGTTTTACCATTAAATGCGAAATCGTTTCGACTAAGACAAATCTCTAAAAGCTGTAGAATTGCATCGTCGGGTCTGTTTGGATCTGGGTTTCTATTAAAAGCTTTACGAACTGCCGTTAAACCAGTAGTGTTATCGATATTGGTATACATAGAAGAAACGTCGATAGAAATTAAAATAGCATTAGAGGGAACTCGAAGGTTTTTTATTTTATTGACAAAAACGGTTGTGTCTTTAAGGTAGGCGCGATGTTGGCATGCTAGAGGTAGTAAGAAATGATCAATGTATTCTGACACTGCATATGACTCACTACCACAGTCAGATATAATCGGGCGGCCTTTAGGGATTTTATTCGAGATAAACCACTCCTTGGTTGGATTCTTATGGATTTTAAGCAAAGTGTACAAATGTCTCTCGCGACAATCAGGTTTGGCAGACAGATAGTCATATTGTTTCTGTTTGAGATAATTAGTTTTGACTAAATCGGCAAGAATATTATTAATCATGTTAGCAGTTTCTTTGAAAATTGGTTTCGGTAAAATGGCATAATGTTTAGGATTATTCAGTTGATTCTCTGCTGCTGAAACGTAATCCTCCCTATTCAGAATGACACAACATGAACCTTTGTCACTCTTTTTAATAACAATGCTATCGTCTTTCTTAAGTAAGTTTAACGCTTCACGTTCCACTCATGTGAGATTAGGCTTTTCGTGTGTTATGGAAGGTTCACTGTTTGGCTATTCATACTCGCAAATGCTTTCAATATTTCAGGATGGATGGCGGCCTGAGGGGGTGTCCACGTGGATTTAGGAATAAACATTGTTCTAGCACCACGTGGGGGTGGTTTCGAAAAAAATATGTGCATCTAAGATTTCGTTGAAATCGTTCAATGGATGGTCGGAGATAATTCAAGTTAGCTATCTTTGGTGTGGGAATAAATTTAAGTCCACGGTCTAAGATTGAATGCTGAAGGGGTGTGAGAATTTTGCGGCTCAAGTTAACTACAGTTTGGCCTAGCGTTGGCCTCTCAGTATTTTTATCCCCAGTAATTAGTTTAAAGACTTACTCGATGCTTGAAGCTGGTGTATCCAAAACAAATAAATGCTGTTTGCTGTTTGCTGTTTCTGGAGACCAATGAAGATTATCAACTGGTTCTTATTCTTCTTCGTAGGGTGGTAAGATTGTTGCGCTGTTGATACTGGACTCCATCATCATGTTGTTGAGAGTGCTCAGGTTCTGTTGTGCTTTCTTCGAGATTTTATTTGAAATGGGTATACATGTGAAGAGGATCTTGGATTTCGGGGAAGGGAGGGTTTGATTCTCCCAAATGTACAGGCCTAGGGTGGAGCAGACACTTTATTTAGAAATTAGGATTAAGGGTCTTGATATTGGGTTTTCTTCTGTTCTTATTCTGATCTGAAATTAGAAAAAATAACTCGCCCGATGGGCGAGAAGTATAGTATCTGTTATGTACTGATTGTTTTTAGTTTACTATGAACAATATTATCATTTAAGTTCTTATTTTTTGAATATGCAACTATCATTTTCTGCTTATAGACATGGGGGAATTTCTCTTGAAGGCTCTTATAGTGGGCATGAACTATCTTGCTTGCTCGATTGCTGGTTGTATTAAACGGGACAACAAAGGGTGCTATGCCTACATTATGATGAATATTTAGTCCTATAGGTCTTGCTGTATTCAACGTCTCAATCCAATGGGCCTCCCTAGATTGACGGAATTTGGTACTTTCATCTTCGGGCAAGTCAATTTCTACACGCTCAATTGGGATTAGGGTGAGATCGTCTATTGAATGGTCGTCGAGGTTGAAATGATTAGAAAC
>NW_008709421.1:1759904-1768634 GCF_000327385.1 Lottia gigantea
ATTCAGAATGACACAACATGAACCTTTGTCACTCTTTTTAATAACAATGCTATCGTCTTTCTTAAGTAAGTTTAACGCTTCACGTTCCACTCGTGTGAGATTCGGCTTTTCGTGTGTTATGGAAAGGTTCACTGTTTGGCTATTCATACTAGCAAATGCTTTCAATATTTCAGGATGGATGGCGGCCTGAGGGAGCGTCCACGTGGATTTAGGAATAAAGATTGTTCTAGCACCACGTGGGGGGTGGTTTCGAAAAAAATATGTGCAGCTAATATTTCGTTGAAATCGTTCAATGGATGGTCGGAGATAATTCAAGTTAGCTATCTTTGGTGTGGGAATAAACTTAAGTCCACGGTCTAAGATTGAATGCTGAAGGGGTGTGAGAATTTTGCGGCTCAAGTTAACTACAGTTTGGCCTAGCGGTGGCCTCTCAGTATTTTTATCCCCAGTAATTAGTTTAAAGACTTACTCGATGCTTGAAGCTGGTGTATCCAAAACAAATAAATGCTGTTTGCTGTTTCTGGAGACCAATGAAGATTATCAACTGTTTCGAATTCTTCTTCGTAGGGTGGTAAGATTGTTGCGCTGTTGATACTGGACTCCATCATCATGTTGTCGAGGGTGCTGAGGTTCTGTTGTGCTTTCTTCGAGATTTTATTTGAAATGGGTATACATGTGAAGAGGATCTTGGAGTTTGGGAAGGTTTTATTGGCTGTGGCGATTAATTTCTGGGCTTGGTTAAAGGAGGTCTTTGGTATCTGATCACGGTTGTTGAGGCCTACATGAAGAATAATGGTAGTAGGTTTGGGATCATGGTCGTATGATTCCAGGATTGACTGTATGTGATGGATTTGGGCACCGGGGTAAGAATGTATTTCGGTGTCTGAACTGGTTTAGGTAATTCGATTCAGGTTAGATGATCCAATTATTAAGGTTGATTTCTTTAGAGCAGGTAGTTTCCATAATGATTTGTCCTTGGTTTGGTGATAATACGGTTTGGTAGCGGATATAATGGTCGTCGACGGTGTGATTGGTACTGGTTTGGTAGTTGTTAGAATTGTAGCATTGGGAACGGACTGGGATCTGGTTCGAGGAGGGGAAGGTCTGGATACATGTCTCGACTTGGATGGAGACTGAGGGGTGGTTTGCTGGTCCAAAAACGCACAGAAGGAAGAAAGGTTGGCGGATCCTGGATCACGTGGTGAAGATTCAGATGGTGTGGAAGGGGAAGACGAGTCTGAAAGTGAAAAGAGAAGGGGTGTGCCCTCTCTACGAGAGCGTTTACCTATGTCTGCTGGACTAGGGGTAGGTGAACTTCGGGCTCGTTTAGGGGTTTGGTTCGGCAGCGTGGTAGCTCTAGATGGTGCAGGTGTAGTGTCCATTTCAGTTGGTAGAGATATGGTTACTCTGGTTTTTGTTTCGTTGATTGTTTGGTAGAATTTGGAAATTACAGCTTGAGTGAGACGTTTCCCATAGGAGCGACGGGCCCAGGACAGGGCATGAGAAACGATGCGGTCGACGGCAGGTGATGACAAAGACTTGGTACGAATGGTGGTCAGCTTCTCTTGAAGTGTGGTTTGGTAATGGTCGATCAGGACCTGCGTAACCTTACAGAGCCATGTCCGATTGAGGGATCTAATATTCGCGCGCGTCGACAGCTGATGTTTTCATTGCTGGACGGATAAAACTATCCAACTCAGAGACTTTGCGTTTGAAGGTAAACGCTGGTTGGCCTTGCTGTTGAAGGGTAAGGATTGCCAAATGATGGAGGCACTGCAAAACTTGGAAGAACACCTTCACAAAGGGTTCTTCCTCCTTATGAGTGGGGACTGGTTGGCGTCGGTGGGCTGGTAGTCGTTTCTGTTGTTGGGGTCGATGGTTACCTCTTGATTGGTAGGCTGTGTTGTAGGTAGGTCGGCGATGGGGTGGGATATAGTTGGATGGGTTGGTTGGTGGTCGGCGATTGGTAGGTGGTAGAGGTCGATGGAAGACAGGGCCGTTGTAGGGTACGTGATATTGGTTTGGTTGACGATTAGTGTTTCTATGTCTGGCTTCTTGCCAGTGGTTGTTGTAGTTGGGGAGCATAATGAAAATAACTTGAGGTTAGAAAGGGAATGTACAGCGGATGTAAGAGGAGGAAACTGTATATGCTAGCGTGAAAATGTGAGGATCAAATTATGCAAATAAGTCAAACTGGGTTTGGGGATTATTTTTTCTAATTTCAGACCAGAATAAGAACAGAAAAAAACCCAATATCAAGACCCTTAATCCTAATTTCTAAATAAAGTGTCTGCTCCACCCTAGGCCTGTACATTTGGGAGAATCAAACCCTCCCTTCCCCGAAAGCTAACAATGATGTGAAAAATTATAACAAGTAAAACAAAAATGTCACTTTCGCCATATGCTGTTAATTTTACATTTGATTTAGCATTCTGATTTAATTTATCAAAGTCAGTCTTACTCAAAATATGTGGCTCAGTTTCATTTTTAGTGGAACAACTGTTCCATTCACCTGTAGTAGAATCATCCAAGGTTTTGAATCTGAATCTACTGTATCAACATAAAAATCACAATCATATCTTTCGTACCTTTGAAGATTTACTACGACAACACCTAGCAAAATGATCTACACCATTACATTTATAACATGTCTCCTTTAGCTGAACAATGACCTTTAAAATCATGACGATAACCACATCTATTGCACATAGGTCCTCTATTCTGAGATTTCTGTCCCAAATCTCTATAATTTCTAAACGAGGGTGCGGTTTGACCTTGACTATGTTGAACTTTATTAAATTTCTCTGTTTACTGTTATCAAACTTTGTTGAATTATCTCTCCATTTTCTTCTGACATCTGAGTGTTTATTAACTGTGTCAATTGTTTCTCCTGGTTGTTGTTTTCTGGCAAAGAAAATACTTCTCTCCACTGTTAGATTCTTGGCTTGGGCACAGTGGTCTTTAAACTTTGTTATCAGTGGCTCAATCTTGTCAGTTTCTGCATCAGTGAAAGTGAATGTATTAAACACCTCTATAGCCCTTTGACCAGCTATTGTCAAAAAAGTAGCACACTGTATGGCTTCACCCTTTTGGTCCTGTTCGACACTCTTCATATAAAATTTATAACTTTGCAGCCATTTACGCCAGCTTTCTGCCTTGTTTCCTTCCAAACTCAGAAGTTTAGGTACTGGAATGTTGTTTAAATTCATCTTTGACCACTTCTGACAAAATGTAGTTCTGAAGTTAACCTACACATAAACGGTACATGTTTGAACCTGAAGAACATTAGATATTTGAACATCTGTTACAACATATATCATTGAATAATGATTCATGACCCACAAAACATATTCAGATTGAATAATGATTCACAAACTATATGAAACCACAAAACATATTCAGATTGAATAATGATTCACAAACTATATGAAACCACAAAACATATTCAGATTGAATAATGATTCACAAACTATATGAAACCACAAAACATATTCAGATTGAATAATGATTCACAAACTATATGAAACCACAAAACATATACAGATTGAATAATGATTCACAAACTATATGAAACCACAAAACATATTCAGATTGAATAACGATCCACTAACTTTATGAAACCACAAATAATTCAGATTGAATAATGATTCACAAACTATATGAAACCACAAAACATATTCAGATTGAATAATGATTCACAAACTATATGAAACCACAAAACATATACAGATTGAATAATGATTCACAAACTATATGAAACCACAAAACATATTCAGATTGAATAACTACCACTAACTTTATGAAACCACAAATAATTCAGATTGAATAATGATTCACAAACTATATGAAACCACAAAACATATTCAGATTGAATAATGATTCACAAACTATATGAAACCACAAAACATATACAGATTGAATAATGATTCACAAACTATATGAAACCACAAAACATATTCAGATTGAATAATGATTCACAAACTATATGAAACCACAAAACATATTCAGATTGAATAATGATTCACAAACTATATGAAACCACAAAACATATACAGATTGAATAATGATTCACAAACTATATGAAACCACAAAACATATTCAGATTGAATAATGATTCATAAACTATATGAAACCACAAAATATAATATTCAGATTGAATTTCGATTCACTAATTATGTAAAAACCACAAAACATATTTAGATTGAATATTTAATAAAAGATAAGAAACTTTCTTGTTCCTGTTTCAGCTTAAAATGTTTATATAAAACTAATTTGTTGGAAGAATTAATTTCTGAAAACCATTGTTGCTTATATTGGTCAATAATGCGTGAGCGAATAATATCAAAGGAGCAGGTATTTAAATTAAATTGAAAGTCCCACATGTAATTTAAGCCCAGATCATTTAGTAAATTTCTCACTTGAGTTCCCCATCTCTGTTTACCCCTGTCATCCTTAAGCTCCCGATAAATATTAAATAATAATGCACAAATTCCATTTCGAACAAAACAAATAAAATAAATCTAACAGACGTTGTAATTCTTTTGGACATTTAAAGAATAAAACCGTATCATCGGCAAACATTAAAATAAATAAGATTCAATAACAACACAGAAATCACTTATATGATAAATTTCAGGGAACAAATTAGTTTCAACGTCATACATAAAAAGTAAAAACAAAGAGACATTGGTTCGCCTTGTTTTACACCCATTTGGCATTTAAAACTATCAGATATTACACCATTCACTCTAACGTGTATCTTAACATCATCATATATTGCCTTTATAATTTTAATAAATTTACAGCTACTACCAAATTGATGAAGCTTGAAAAATAACAAATTATGTGAAATCTTATCAAAACATTTACGGAGATCTATAAAACTAGCATTCAATTTCTCACCGTTTCCCAGGGTTTGTGTAATCAGATTTTGTAAAATAAGGACATGATCAACAGTGCTACGATTTTTTCTAAAACCGAATTGACAATCATGCATATTACCAGTAGATTCGGCCCAGTTGGTTAATCTTGAATTTAATACAAGGCTTAATATTTTTGCGAAATTCGAGATTAATGCTGTTCCACGATAATTAGCGACTGAATCAGTCTTTGGTACTGGAACAAGTAATGCTTCAGACCATTTCGATGGATAACAACCAGTTGTGAAAATTGCATTAAACAGTTTTGTAAGAATTGGGGTTAGAACTTCTGCACATGCAATGCAGAATTCACAAGGTATGCTATCAATGCCATAGCTTCTACCTCTTTTCAAGTTTTTGATTACATTCAATACTTCAGCTTCAGTAATATCATCATCAATAACCGATATACTTGGACAATCATTAAGGTCGAAATTGTCATTCTCTGATGGGGCTAGAGCCGTATAGTCAAACAAATCTTTAAAATAATCATAGAAATCATTAACAGTTAGACAACTGGATGAGTTATTTCCCTTTCGAGTATGCTTAAGACTGGGTTTATACTTCTTACGCCGTTAAACGCTTTTATACGCTGGGAGACGGCGTTTTTCAGCGCATCGATTTATACTTACAATGCCAGCGAGACACGCCGTATAACGCCGTTTGACGACGTAACATTTTCCAGAGTTCAACTGTGTTGAACTTTCCGGCGTTTACGCTAGCAAACGCCGGCAATTCAACCAATCACAAGTAGCTATTGTACAACACAGACAAGGAGTGATTCTGATCTTTTCTACGTTGAAAACACAGATGACACAGGTTAATAATTTAGGTTGAAAAATTTAAGTGTTTGTACGTGACAACCCGGTCAGATTTTAAAGAAAATGTCTGGCGAACTATTGACGAGACGTTGGGTCGAGATGGTAAGTATGGATGTTGCGGGACATGTTCTATGATTATACGTACATTAATGGACACCGATGGCACTAACATTCTCGATGCTTACCATGGTTGTCTCTATCAGTTATGTAATTATATCGTTTGTGACATGAATGCGAGCCTGCGCCATGTATCTGTCTGCATTCTGTTCATTCTCCATGCAAAGTGCTTTTTCAAAACAAGTTGTTAACAGCCATGTAATCCATGTTAAGCTGTGTATTGTTATTTTCAGGAGGATGGGCCTGTAAAAGATTTAAATCTCAGAGATACCTACACCAGAAAAAGATGAGAGCTAATAACAAAAAGCGGACAGGAAGCACAGAGAATAAGGAAACGGCAATATTTCGAAATGATGAGCTTCCTAGACCCCTTATTATTATTTATTGCGGAACTGAGGGCAATTATCAAGAATGTGACGATCTCGAAAGTACTAATGATCTACAAGGTGAAGACTCTTCATACCTGTCACCCCCTACGACCTCTGACAGAGAGACGCCTGTTCGTGATGTACCAAGAACCTCGTCCTCTGGTCGGCAGACACCTGTATCGGGCGTTTCTCGACCATTGTCCCCGGGTGGGCAGATGCACGAGTCTGAAATTCAAAGGGGCTCCAAGAAGAGACGGCCAAATATACCATCTAACGAGCGATCAGAAAATATGGAAGCCCTGAAGCGCTCAACCGATGCTATAGTCACTCGCAAACCGAAAGATGAGTGTATGGTATGGGCGGAATCAATTTGAATGCGCATGATGGCCATGAACCCCCGCGGGAGGTCGCTGGTGCGCCTCCGCGTGGAGCAGTTTATGTTTGATGTAGAATTTGGAAATAAACAGCCTGTACGCAAGCCTGAAGAGATGTGCAGTATTCCACCACGTGAGCAACCTGTTCCTCCGTCGTGTGATCAACAGAGTCAACATTACGTAACATTGAATGACGTGGGTGCGCATCACTTCTGTTGTAATTGTTTGTCAAATAATAAAACATGTTTTGATAGACTAGTTGTCAGAGTTATCACTCTCCGACTCCTGACCTCGGCGAACATGCCTTAGTTGCCAGGGAAGGGCCCCTACATCTGAATTGAAATAGTTGGTTCAATCTTGTCTCACCGATTCAGCACCGACACTGTGGTTATTAGTTCCAATACGGCCAATCTGTTGAAGGGCTGCTCGCTTGGTGATTTCACCTCTCCATGCACCCTCGATGATGTTTCCATTACCGTTATCATAATCGGTAAATCCAGGTGGGCAGTACCGTTCAGTTGGTTGCCTTCCAATATCAGATCTCCGCAGAAAGTTGTGTAGACAGATGGCAGCTTTAAGCACTGCAACAGCATTTTCAGGTTTGCATATGATCGGTCAGCGGAAAATTCGACATCGAGCGACTAGGATACCGAAAGTATTCTCGATCACTCGTCGGGCACGTGACAGTCTGTAATTAAATATCTTCTTATCATCGGGGAGATTACGTCCAGAATATGGTCGCATCAGATCCTCTCTCATAGGAAATGCCCCGTCCCCAACAATCACACGAGGCAGCATCATCTGTGTATTTGTTAGGTAAGCGGGTTGGGGAAAGTTCATCTGTTTTCTTTCATGGACCTTTCCAAAGGCACTGTGGGCTAATACGCCACCGTCACTGTGCCTACCCGACGAGCCGACATCAAAAAGTGTGAATTATGAAATATCTCGCCATACACTTTCTGTTGGACCAAGTGCTTCCCATACTGCCCGACGCGTTTGTGACACAACCTTACAGATGGTTGCCCGACCAACACGATACGCGAATGATATGGACGCTTGTGAATCTCCAGAAGCCAGGTACCTGAAATGTAAAGGTTAAGCTAATATACCCAACGAGTGTTAGAATAACAATTAAAGAAATTGTTAAAAGGTTTTCTAAACACTGAAATCATCGATTTGCACCATTCCAATTTCCATACTGGCGTCTGTGGTTCTTACAATTCCACTAAATCCAAGATAGATATGCTTAGAGACATAGTAGCTTTTACCTCTTGAAACGTCATGCAAAGAGCTAGTTTTAGGAAAATTGCAAGAGCCACGAACGTCTGACTGAAAATTGAAATCGATGCTTTCAGTGTTCCCAATACAATTAAAAAGTTAAGTAAGCCCCTTTACAACCCCTTTAGAAAAGTCCGACAGTCAGTGCACTTTAACAGGGTTAAATCTAAAAGTTTACAGTTGCTTCTGTATTACCTCAACCAAAAGCGCTCAATTCAACACTTTTACATCTACCTCGCAGTACGAATTATTACCAAACAGAACAGACGTGAAAGAGACAAAATACAGTTATATAGTCGGAAAAGGACATTTCTATTCCAAAGTAAATGTACACATAGTTACCTAATCGTCATCATTAAATGTTCCTTTGGACCGATTGGAATCCGATGTGTCTGAGGATGTTGAATGAGTAGCTCAATGAGCTGCAGAACCTCTTCGAGAAGTGCGGGTGAAAATCGAGTGTACCTGCGGAAACATTCGGAATCAGCAAGCTGAAGTTCTCGCACTAGGTGATAAAAATCGTCTTGATGCTGTCGCATGTACTCTCTAGGGGGGTTCGGGTCCTCAAGGTGATATATGACTACCATTGTTTGGAGCTGCCTCCTCGTCGCTTATGTCCGCCATCTTAACATCTTTGGCAAGATTTGACAATTTTTCACTCTCTGATATATCGAAATTGCTCTTGGAAATTCTTTTAGCTTCAATAAATGGACTTGTAATGTTTTCACATTTATGCCTGTTATATGCGTTTCTCCTTACTCTAAATTCTTCTTTAGCATCACTGCATTCTTTATCAAACCACTTGTTTTTAAGACTACTATTTCTGATTTTAGTTTTTTGAAATATTTTTACC
>NW_008709421.1:1768684-1851867 GCF_000327385.1 Lottia gigantea
TCATGTGATGGCCTTTGAATCGAAATAGAGAGGGGCGTGATCAGAAAATTCAATAAATTGTAATATTTCAAAATTATTAATTATATTAATAAATAATGCAGGTAAAACCAAATAATCAATAACAGATTGTCCTCTATGATTACAAAAAGAAAATCTACCATTACTGCTATCGTTATATAATCTACCATTAGCAACAATACAACTGGTTGATTTACATAAACTAAGCAAAAGACTTCCAAACGAATTTGTTTTTGAGTCTTCAGAGAGCCTTTGCCGAAAATCTAATGAATTTATATCAAAATCATCAAGACATTCCAGATATTCATGAAGATTATCGTTTGGTATATAGTCGAGCTCTTTACCGATTCTTGCATTGAGATCACCGGTTATAATATTTTTACCTTTAACACTAAATATATAGTATAACCTTTCTAATTCGTCAAAATAACTAATGTCCAATATATTATAAACAGAAGACCTTTCGGGAAGAATGTACACAAAAATAATATACAAATCTTCATTTGAATGAAGTATAGTTTTACAAAGTTTAATAACGATCATGCCTCTATTGTCTGATTCACAAATTTCAACGAATTTTTGTACTTGGGGTTTTAAAAAGACAGCTAGACCACCGTAAAGTTTGTTAGACGATTTAGACTGCTTGGTCTATTTACAAATACACAATCAAATAAACCGTCAATAGATAAACACTCATCTTCACATAACCATGTTTCCGATAAAAGTAGCATATCATAATTAGTGACATCGCCATTTTCCGAACTTTATAAAGCTCCTTGCGTCGATTTCAATATCAGGTGGGAATTGTTCATTAACCCCGTAAGGTTTGCCTCTTAGACAAGAAGGGGCTTTCATTTTTATGGATTCTTTATTGGTCTTGGAAGAACGCGGCCAATGGCTAAAACTCTTTCAGTACCAAATCTATGGGCTACTTCTATTTCAGGTGCACCATTCATATCAATACCCATTTCTCTGACTAGAAAATCCCTTACCAGTGTCTCTGTATCTTCAAAACGTTTTCCGTTTCTACCTTCCATACCTTTTATCTCTTAATCCAGTATATATCAAACACAGTCAATACCTGAAGTATTACTGACAGTGACTACATAATGCAGTTAAACACCATCAATATCTGCATCATTACCGACCTCCACTATAAACACTATCAATATCTGTTTTATTACTGACCTCCACTACATACTACAGTCAAGCACTATCAATATCTGTACCATTACTGATCTCTACTACATACTACAATCAAACACTATCAATATCTGTACCATTACTGATCTCTACTACATACTACAGTCAAACACTATCAATATCTGTATCATTACTGACCTTGACTACATACTACAGTCAAACACTATCAATATCTGTATCATTACTGACCTTGACTACATACTACAGTTAAACACAGTCAATACCTGAATTATTACTGACCTTGACTACATACTACAGTTTAACACTATCAATATCTGTACCATTACTGACCTCTACTACAAACGACAGTCAAACACTATCAATATCTGTATTATTACTGACCTTGACTACAAATCCTACGCATATCATCAGCAGCATTGAGTCTATTTCTATCTTTAATTTTGATGACTAGAGTGTCGAGGTTCGCTTGGGTTCGTCGTGTTGAAGGGCACCGGAAATCCTGAAACTCTATAATTCTCCTCCTACAATAGCCTGGGAACCAGGAATATACAGTATTATAGCTTGGAAATTAAAAATTCAATAAAAGTCTGTCAAAAGCATAGCTTTAAAATGTATATATAAACGAATTGCAGACTAATAGACAGCTGGAAATGCACGCAATACCGAAGTTTGATTTTAAACACGCATTCCTTATGGTTCACATCACATAGCGATTGCAGAATTTTTTAGACTGTGAAATTTACCGTCCAAAATGCCCGAAAACCATAGTCACCGATATTAAATATGGCGGATATTTTTCTTCGCTAGAGATATTAAAATGCTTATTTTAGTGTTAACAATGTGAAATGTTCACAATATTTATATTTTTGAAACCTAAAAAGTGTCAAAAAAAATTGGATGAAATCCACCAAATAAAAAAAAACGTAGTAAAATTTAGTTACCACGTTTTGTCTCCATAGACTAACATGGTGACATTGGCCTAATTTAACAAGTTACCACGCCGTGGTAAATAGCTGTAGGGGTACTTCTGACTATTTACCACGCTTACCACGCCAGTGGTAAATAGCCACTGCCACAATACTACAGCAAGTCTAACTGAGGTCAAATTTGACTTGATGCTATTATATTGTATCCAGGACAGTGCTTCTCACCCCATTCTAAATAAAAAAAGCATGTGAAAATTGGAATGAGGGAGAATTTGGGGTGAATTATACACGGGGAGGGGGGATGATTAATAAGGGGGAAATAGAGCAACAGTTCCAGAATGAATTAGCTAACCTTCAGAATAACTTATCAGCTGTACTTATTCACAGAGCAAAGCGCTAGTTTATGTGACGTGACGAAGCAATCGTCAAACCTATCATGGGTGTACAAAAAGGAATGAGAAACTACAAATATACATACAATAGTGTTGTTTACTATATTCAGCATCCAATTAGATATGTGAAAATAATTCCAATTGAAGTAAAAATTAAGTTAATAATCCATAATCCTAAGATATATTTTCTCACTATAGAAAAATTGGTTGTAAGACTGACATTCTAGAAGGTCTAGTTGTAATGATCCAAACTCATTTGAATTTTAATTAACCAGTGAGTTGTTTTGATCACATTTAATTTTAGTTCGGCTATCATTTAAGTAAGGCGACGCCCCTCACACTGTCCATTCTCTGGCTTAATAGACAGTTTACTATTTCCTTTACCTAATCTCCCGGGCAATGGTTATTGTAAGAGGCTAAATGTAGATGCACCACTATTTGGGTTCTTAGTTTGAACCTTTAGGCGGATATATTTTCGGATTCGAACGCCATTCGGCTAAAGTGTTCCGTTGAGCAACTTTTAAATCCAGATAAGGGCACTGTTAACTTTAACATTATTAACTATCATTAAGATATTGGGATATCTGATCTTCTTGTCTAAGGTTCCGGTGCGCCTTTGTCTTTGGTGGCGAGTATCCAATAATACAGCTTTCATTTTCGTTCGTTTCTCTTAAATGTTGTAAGGGTATGAGAGGGCAGTAGAAGGCCTTGTTCTAAAGCACTGTTGTAATGATATTGCTAATGTCAGACATTATACCGTCTCTGTCAGTGTGTTCATCAATTGGCAAATTATTTATAGGGTGGCTTTTAGATTTGCGTGTATGAATATGTGAATCGTTTATAAACATAATGCTATATAAAAAATATTGAGATCTAATGATTCTTCTTCAATATATTAGTACGGTGTCTGATACGGGTCATCCCAACATATGTATCCATAAATATCTTCAACAATTCTGAATTTAATGATGTAAAATATGATTAGTTTTGAGATAGTGGAGAAGGAGGTTTCAACAAAGACGTCAAGGTGGTGATTTTACTGTAGTGGCACAACGTCACCTTTGCTTATATGCGTTGTGGGTCTCGTTCTGAATTCATTATAACCTTTATACGTCTTCTATTATAGATGGTGCCATTTTGGACGTTACGTGATTGTTACTGAAGTTACTAAGCCCGGATGTATAAAATATCTGAGTGAAAATATTTCCTTAACATCTAAGGATATCTTTAAAATCTTCCTTAGGTTCTATTTAAAGTGTAATAATCTTAAGATAACAATATTTCTTAAATATGTCTTTAACTTTCAGGTACCTAATCAGTTTTCATAAGAGGAAAATCTTTCGGTAAAATCAGTGGCCTTCACTGGTTTGAACTCACTATGGCTGTCATACTAGCTGGGATAGTTCAGGTAGAAGACGTCGAACCAATTTGCGACGTCCTAAAATGTTCTGTGACCGCGAGAACCTTCTGGATATCTGCAATGATTTCGCTTTGACATGGCTGGGATCTCTTCACCACAGATCTTTACTACATGTTTTTGCTGCTCTGGGGTATTATAACAGCTTATTTCAGACACTAAAGATACATCAAAGCTCAGCATGTCGAATTGTCCATCGTATGAAATTGGATTATATTTTGGTCAGTATATTCAAGGAGAGAAGTAGAGATGATTATTTTTAGCAGTTTTCCAATTAAAGAAAAGACACGTGTATGTTTACAAAGTGTGTGGCGGGATCTTTTGTAAAACCTATTGTCGCAATATATCATGAAAGGCAATCGGTTAATTTTTAGGAGCAAAAATAAGATTTAAATAATTTTTAAAAATATGCCCAATCTTATAATGGATTTCAAGAATAATTCTCATTTTGTTTACCATCGTGAAATTTTGGTTTTACCGTTATTGTTTGTATAGATGATATCAAAGTCAGGGTTGGCTAGATTTAATGTTGGTTGGTTTCACTATGAGTGATGATAAGCAGTTCGAGGTCTGAATATCAACTGATTGATCAGCGTGTCTTACATGACTTTTATACTTTGTGGCGGCCATATTTCTTCAACAATTGTGGCGACTGATAGTATTTTAATCATGTCTAAGACAAATCTTAAAACTTAAGTTCAAACTAGTACTTAGGTTTTTTTTTCTTGCTCCCGGGCACTGAACTTCGCCAAACGTCAATATCAACAAAGTGAGATCTGAATATGGCAGCAATGTTCAACAATTCTGTTATACGTGAGTATGATAACAACAAAATACTTAAAACCTGCCCAAGTTTTTAATGTTGAGTGTTGACACATAATATGTTTGCTGGATTAAAATTCGCGCGCTAATTAATGTTTTTTCAAAGATCCCCCCCCCCCCCTTCATCTGTCAAGTTGTTCAGTTGCAATCATTTTTATGCCCCACATATGTCGGGTCGCCCGTCCGACTATATTTCTTTAACTTGGTTAATGTATGTATATATTGATGAGATCTCAGTCAAGACTGGTTTAATAACTAAATGATAGTTTTATCCGAATAAAGATGTTTTAAAGTTGATTTGTGTCAAGAAAGTATTTATCATTGGACATTGATATTGGGATTAAACGTAATATTACAAAACTAGGGCCGAATCTTTTATGATTAGCATTGAATTTATACAATAAAAATATTATAGGTAGTCCGTTTTGTCTATGTGCAAGATACAAGTAGAAGATACGTTTCATTTTATGTGTGTTTGTGACAAATTAACTAATTTGAGATTAAAATGGATTGTAAAGAGGTTTTCTTGACTTTTTATGTGTATCGGGGACACCCATAGAATCAAAAAGGTTAGAAATCCTCTTTTCGATCCTTGTTAAGTATATTCCATTGAAATACATAAGATTCCATAAATTCGACAAAATAACAAAGGGATTGTAAAGAGGTTTTCTAAATTCGATATGTGCATTGGGAACACTTATAGCAACGTATTGTGTGGTTCCTGTAATTCCACTAAAACCAAGCGTTTTATGACGTCACTAATCGCGAAGTCCTTATGTAAAAAAGCCTTATAGTCCAGTGACAGAACACCAAAGTATGTTTTGGAGTACATCCAATGTTCTATTGTTTTTTCTGCTTCAGATAGCCCTTCTGAACACATTTCCACAAGGTGCCACTTTGGCACCCTTTGGGATTTTTTAATGGACCAAAGTCATCTTTGTTTTCCTATTTCTATAGTTTTTTCTATATAATGACAGTGGCTCATAAAAATACAACTCTTCTTTTTAAACTTTCAAACACATGGATTAGAAAAACTCAAATTTCGAAGGTGAGTTGTGAACACTATTACTGATAGGCTTAGCTAAAGAATTTCCTTTTCTCTAACTAAAGTATGATTGGTCATAAGGTGTCGCATCTGTCTCATTAAATTGAAATAAAATATTCAATAGTCAGTAAGATAGCTTGTCAGGCAAGGCAATATACGCCCACTGACAGCTTTGATTTTAAATAAAAATATTTGGCAGTATAGTAACAATTATCAGTATCAAATATTCAACCTTCAGTCATACACTTCTTTTGAACTCTTTGAGGCAAAACTGAATAATATTACCAAGTTAACTCATACTAAATATTTTTCGATTCTTCTAATTTTCGATAGGGATCATTTTTGGGTGATAACAAACATTAACACCAAGTTTCGTAAAATTCTGTCCATCCATGGGTGATTGCGACAATCATACCGAGTTTCGTCGAAATCAGTCAAGAATTGTGCCTTGTAGAGTGTTTACGAGCAATATTGTGGACGGACGGACTGACATGGGTGACTGCAATATATAACTGTTATCAAAAATATATTTTGACTAGTACAACATCCCCTACCACCAGTCCGACACCATCTGCATCTACCAGTCCAACATCATCTATAACCAATCCTAAAGCTTCCCCTACTTTAAAGTTTAACAACTAAAATCACCTCATGATAGTCTGATAACATCTCTTACTAAAAGTCTCCTACTACCAGTCTAACCACTTCTCCTACTTTCAGACAAAAAAAAAAAAACTCACAACATCCCCTACTACCAGCCCGACAATTTCCCCTATACTTGTCCCAACAACATCTATAACTAGTCCAACAACACAATCAACTTCCAGGCCTAAACATCCCCTACTACCAGTCCGTCGGCATCTTCTACTAACAGTCCCACATCAGTCCCCTAAAACCCATCCAACACCCCTCCCCCCACTACCACTACCACTACCAGTCCAACAACCTCCCCTATTGCCAGTCCTGCAACATAGAAGAAAATGTTTGACTGGTGGTAGGGGGGTGTTATTGGATTAGCTTTCGGGAAAGGGAGGGTTTGATTCTCCCAATGTAAAGGCCTAGGTTGAAACAGATACTATATTTAGAAATTGGGATCAAGGCTCCTGATACTGGGTTTTCTTCTGTTTTGATTCTGATCTGATATAAGAAAAAAAACTATCATTTTCTGCTTATAGACATGGGGAATTTCTCTTGAAGACTCTTATAGTGGGCATGAACTATCTTGCTTGCTCGATTGCTGGTTGTACTGAACGGGACAACAAGGGCTGCTATGCCTACATTATGGTGAATATTTAATCCTATGGGTCTTGCTGTATTCATTGTCTCAATCCAATGGGCTTTCCTAGATTCCCTATGAATTTGGTAGTTTCATCTTCGGGCAAGTCAATTCCTATGCGCTCAATTGTGATTAGGGTGAGATCGTCTATTGAATGGTCGTCTAGGATGAAATGATTAGAAACAGGCTTGCCTTTCTTTAATTTGATATCCTACCTGTGAGCATTAAAACGAGTTCGTAAATAATTCTTAGTTTCTCCTAAATATTGTTTGGTGCATTTCTTGCATGAAATTAAATATATTACATTCAAATGTTTACATGTTAGATGTTCCTGGATTGGGTACCTTTTATTCTTAGAGTTTCTGATATAAAGGGACATGTTTTGCATCTTCTGGACAAACATAGAACACTCCTTATACTCCCGTACTTCCAAACCTCGGCCTTTTTCTTCACATGCCAAAAACTGAGGAAATGAATACATCTGTTATGTTTAACATGCAAATAAATCTCGAAATCAGAAAAATCGGTAATATTTTTTGAAGATATTCTCAATTCTCAATTTTCGCGGGGACTATTTTTTGTTCGCCACTACATCCGGAAAGGTGATAAGGTTCCAGCTGATACCGTGTTTTTTTAAGCAAAGTTCTGTAAATTTATAAAGTGTCACAGGTTGTTTTTTTTTTTTTTTTTATCTAATACAACAATTTGCTCAGTGTGAAAATGATTATGTAACATCCATAGCTGATAATTTATTAAATCAGGGTAACTAGATAGTTTTTTAGGCACCCCAGGACTGTCACCGACCAAAATGTCTTTTACAAAAATGTTTTTTTTTTCTAAACAATTTTTATGTTTTATTTTCCATTTTTTACACCCTATAAATTTGTTCAGATTACGAAATGCATGGATTTTCTTCGGATTTTCATTTTTACAATCTATCTGTTATTTCTGAACTGATAGCACTTGAAAAATTACGAAATTTGAAAATTCGTAGCTCACTTTTTTCAATCAAATTTTTCAATTTTTTTGCAACTTTTTTGTTTTTGCATCGATTGATCTGAAATTTAATATGTAAAGGGGTATCACTAAAGTAAATAATATGTAGTTGTCAAATATTTAACTTTACTTCCGGTTTTAAACGGGGAATCAATTGAAAGTACAATCCACTTCATGTCGAATAACTTCCGGTGTAATTGAAATAGGTCAACGAAATTTATGCTGTTCGCAAGTAAATGCTATAACAAAAAAACGAAAAAAAAAAAAATCCAGACCGGAAGTGATACTTTGGTCGACATATTGAAAAAACACACTTTTGTAAATCGAAAAATGGGGCCTCTATGAAGAAATGGGCGTGTATAATTTTGATGTGTATGTAATCTACAATCGATTGCCAACAAAAACTATGAAGCCGATTTTTGAATTTCGCTTTTCATTTTTTGCAACTTCCGGTTGAAGTTTTTGCAAGTTCTATCTCATGACCTTAACCTTTGATGACCTTGACCTTTATAGGGTTAAAGGTCATTGACCTTGACTATCAGTTGATACTTTGACATTTGACCTCCGACCTGTACTTCCGGTTTTATAGCGTTCCGAAAACAGCCAAATTCGCAACTTTGGACTGCTCTAGCATATGACCCAAATAACCTAAAGGGTCATTTTTTTCGGATTCTTAATGTGCTTCCCATGCTCTTTCCAGTGATATATAACAATCGTACTTTTAAAGCAAAATTGAAATTCTTGATTTTTTCAAATTCGAGTGGTTTTTTACCATATTTATGTCTCTTTGAGCTTAGTGTATGTATATCTTATGATCTATTTGATGTAGAACCTTGAAATTTGGAACACAACTAGACATGTTGAATATGAATTCACTTATGACAAAAAAGTTGAGGTGGGCGTGGCACATCCGGGTTGAATTGCTAATTGTTTACATTCAGAGGAAGGGGCATATCTCGCATAGGATACATTTGTTCAAAAAGGGACTTTGCACACAATTACCTCATCCTTTTGGCTAGTTTGTGTTAACAACTCAGTTATTTCAGCTTTATAGTTCCAAAAAGGAACGGGTTTTAAAATTTCCATATTTTCAATTTTCGATTTTGACTTTTTTTGACCTTTGTTGACCTATATCTTTTGACCTGCATGATGTAGAAGCTTGACATTTTGAACATAGCATCACAATTTAAATATCAATTAACCTATGCAAAAAAAATTGAGGTGGGCGTGGCACATCCGGGTTAAATTATTCATTATTGACATTTTTGGCCAAAGGCATAACTCGCAAAGAATACATTTGTTCAAAATGTAACTTTGCTCACAATTACGTCATCCTTTGAGCCACTTTGTCTTAGAAGGTCAGTTAGTTCAGCTTCATAATTCAAAAAAAGGAACAGATTTTAGAAATTGACAATTTTTGACCTTGACCTTTGATGACCTTGACCTTTATTGGGTCAAAGGTCATTGACCTTGTCTATTAGTTTATGCTTTCATATTTGACCTCTGACGTCTACTTCCGCTTTTATAGCTGTCCAAAAACATCCAAATTCGCAAATTTGGACTGCTCTAGCTCGTGACCTAATTAACTTTAAGGGTAAATTTTTGTGGATTCTGAATGTGCTCATCGTGCTCTTTCCAGTGATATATAATGCAAAATTGAAATTCCTAAATTTTTGAAATTTCGGTGTTTTTTTACAATATGTTAGCTTCTTTGAGCTAGTTCTATGTATTTCTTATGACGTATTTTCTGTAAAAGCTTGGAATTTGGAACACAATGAGACATATTAAATATAAATTGACGTATGACAAAAAAGTTGAGGTGGGCGTGGCACATTAGGCTTAAATTACTTATTATTTACATTTTTATCAGGGGTATAACTTGTATAAAATACATTTGTTCAAAACAGGACCTTGCACACAATTACCTCACCCCTTTGGCCATTCTGTGTGAAAAGGTCAGTTGTTTCCGCTTCGTAGTTCAAAAAAAAAAATAACAGGTTTAAATTTTGTATATTTTCAACTTTTGACCTTTACCATTGATGACCTTGACCTTTGTAGGATCGAAGTTCATTGACCTTGGCTAAAGATTTATTCCTTCATACTTGATGTTCATCGTCAACTTCCGGTTTTATAATGTTTGTATTTTCATAGTTTGATGACTCATATCTAGTGACGTTGACCTTAAATGACCTTCCCCTTAACATGGTCATAGGTCATTGACCTTGGAAATCTAATCATACTTTCATATTTTATGTCTGGCTTCAACTTCCGCTTTAACAACCTTCCAAAAAAGCGAAATTTTCAAAATTTTTAACTGCTTTAGCACGTGACCTAATTGGCTAAGAACGTTGATTTTTTCAGATTCTCTAGCAAATTGGCACAAGAGCAAAGTCCCACTCAGTACCACGAGTGGTTCTAGTTGAGTTATTGTTTTTAAATTTCAGGGTCGAGATATTGTACTCCAGCTATATAAGAATCAAGTGATGTGTGTTTTAATCACTATCTCACCATAACTGATGTGAAATTGTGCAGCTAGTAAACTTTTTGGACAAGAATTCATTTCTAAGTGATATTTTTTAAGAAAACAGCATTTTTTTTATGTGATTGTGTAACCTAAGGAAGTATGGCTTGTATGACTGTTCAGTCAAAAAATAAAAACTTGGTCATTTCATCCAAAATGGAAGGTTTGGAAGTACCTTAAATCTGGAGGTACTTCGGCATGAAGCCTGTTTTTAGCTGCTATCTGTGCTAAAGTGGAATTTTTTTATGTTTCGTAAAAATCGTTTAGAGTACCCACGCTCTTTCAGTTTTGAGAAAACAATCGTACAGGCTTGGTTGAAATCAGAAGATCTTATACAAATTCGGTGAAATCGTAAAACTTGTATACCAGAAAAGGTATGTTTTGGGTGAAAGGAGCTCTTGTGCAAGAGTTGATGAGTATCAGTTTCTTTGAAATACACTTTAATATCCAGTTTATTTGTTTCTGCTATGGAATCACAGTCTATGCTTTTGCCACTCACGTTTGCGGTTAGTTTGATGGAAGGATTGCGGTTGTTGAGAATTTAGTTCGCTAGAATATGTCCAAACCATAAAAATGTCATCCAAAAAGGGTCCGTAAAAAAGTGGGTCAAATGGACAGAGGGGCAATACCTCACATTCCCACTCTGCCATGAAAAGGTTTGCGTACGAATCGTTTGCCCATAGCTGTCCCTGAAGTTTGTAAATTTGGGTCTGTTTGGATCTGGTTTTTATTAAAAGCTTTACGAACTGCCGTTAAACCAGCAGAGTTATCGATATTGGTATACATAGAAGAAACGTCTATAGAAATTAAAATAGAATTAGCACAAATGTCTCTCACGACAATCAGGTTTGGCAGACAGTCATATTGTTTCTGTTTTGACTAAATCGGCAAGAATATTGTTAATCATATTAGCAGTTTCTTTGAAAATTGGTTTCGGTAAAATGGAATAATGTTTAGGATTATTCAGTTGATTCTCTGCTTCTGAAACGTATTCTCTCCCTATTCAGAATGAAAAACATGAGCCTTTGTCACTCTTTTTAATGACAATGCTATCGTCTAAGTAAGTTTAACGCTTCCCGTTCCACTCGTTTGAGATTAGGCTTTTCTTGTGTTATGGAAAGGTTCTCTGTTTGGCTATTCATACTCTCAAATGCTTTCAATATGGATGGCGGCCTGAGTGGGTGTCCACGTGGATTTAGGAATGAACTTTGTTCTAGCACCACGTTGGGGGGAGGGGGGTAGGTGGTTTCCATAAAAATATGTGCAGGTAAGATTTCGTTGCAATTTTTTCTCATTTCTGAAAGCGTGTCAATCTTGATTTTTTCGAAGAAATCTTTGGGACTAACACCCTCTCCTTTAATATGTCAAAAACTTGATTTTGCCAACATTCAGGAACTATGTGAACAATGTACACTATTGCTGCTTTCAGCACATTACTACCAGGCAATGTAATATACACCCACTGGAACACAGGCTTCGTTTTCTATCAATAGTCGACTCTCTCTATAATAGTATATATATAAGAAGGTGGCTAACGCTAGTCACGACCATCTCCGCTTCAGACTATTTTCTACCATTTACCGTAATGAAACATAATCCCAACCTTATCTGAATCGTTTCATTGAATATTTTCCTTTCACACAAGACATATTTTATATCTACCTCGGTGTTCCTCTTCATACTAACTATTGTTCAATAAAAATACTAAAAAAATTTAAAAACTCTAGAAGTGTTTACGAAAAAAATTGAACGCATTCTAAAGAACAGGGACAGTAACTCCTACTCAATATTTTTCGATTCTTCTGATTTTCATTAGGGTTTATCCTTTGGTGATAACAAACACTCACACTAAGATTCGTCAAGAATTGTGCCTTCTAGAGTGTTTACAAGCTAAAATTGAACGCATTTTCAAGAATAAGGACAATAACTCATACTAAACATTTTTCTTCTGATTTTCAATAGGGTTCATCCTTGGGTGATTACAAAACACTCACACCAAGTTTTGTCAAAATCTGTCAAGAATTGTGTCTTGTAGAGTTTTATGAGCAATTGTGGACGGAGCGACCGACGGACGGACAGACCGGTGGACATGGGTGACGGCAATATACGCCCACCATTTCATGTGGGCGTATAAAAATGTTTACATCTACTTTATTGTGAATAAACCAAGTTGAATACATATAAATTAATGTAACTTTGGGTCATAGACCTACTTACTGTAAATAAAATATTATTATTAAAGAATACAGTTTATATAAATGAGATCTTGGTCAAGTTTGAAAATAAGTTTGAGTTGTTGCCCTTGTCAAATTTGATTTGAAAATAAAACAACAAATATACAATATTTTTTTAACTTGGTATGCCTACATGTAATTATGATATCTTAGTCAAGTTAGAAATTGGCAATATTTTGTTTTTTTTTAGGAATTGCTTTTGATTATCGAAAAACTATCACTTCAAGTCACCAAAGACCTTGTTATAATTTCTGACAGCTGGTAATAATTTCTGACAGCTGGTAATGGATGTATGTTACCTTGCCTGGCATGCTCTATCTTTGGGCTTGCCACACAATTACTAGCTCCCATAGTTTCACCACTATGGTTTCCGTTTTTTTGGTTACTGAAAATACTAACCATGATTCAGATAACATAAATTAGGACTAGGCCCACAAGTTTAAAGAATTGTCCTTAGAAAAGGAAAGTCCAAAATTTTAATCATTCTCCTGTGCAATCTTTGTGTTTTAAATTTTAACAAGGCCTACTGATCATGTTATTATCGTCAAAATACAATGTAAACAGTGAAAAAGAGTAGAAGACAAGGCTAATATTTGTTGCATTTTTGTTATTTCAGACTTGTCACCAGATACAGACTAGAAAAATGCTCAGAATTGGCCTCGTATAACGCATGAAGACCTTGTAGACTATCTGATCCTTTCTAAATCTTATGATGAAAAGGAGATAAAGTCTTTGAGGGACTTTTATTATGATATAATATTATATAGCATATAACTACGTCCAAAAAGGTTGGATGAAGAAAATATTTCATATGAAGGTTGACAATTTTTTTTTTAGAAAGGCAAGCAATATCGCCATCAAAACATTGTGTGTCAACATCTGATATGGTCATTGGCGTTCTGGATACCATTACCCATTGGGTAACTTCAATGTTGGTGTTAGTTTATAGAGCATTTATCAAAAGATGATTAGCTGGTGTATTGTACAAAAAACAAACCATCCTCTCAAGTAGGTATTATGGATTATGAAATAAGTGATAATTATGAGCAAGGGAGAATATTAATCATGTCCCACATACTTAAACTATTGCTGATTTTTACAGCCAACAGAATATTGGCTTTTCATTCTGATACATAAAGCAATGCTAAAGGAATTCTACGCCCTGCTCTTCTGAATGTGTGGAGATCACTGGGATCTCGAGAGATTGTCAAGATCACAGATGAGGCTTTAAGAGCACGTCATTATAAAGAACTTCTTTAAGAAGCAACTGACAGAAGAAGGTCTTCAAAAAATGTTTTTTTGTTTTTATTCGATGTGACCTAGGCCTGTTGGATCTAGGTATGAGTATGGAATTTGTTGTCGTTATAGGGGAAATACACACTGACATGTTCCTTGACAAATTATTTAACGGCGTTAATTCCCCATAACGATAACATATTTCTGATGTGGATAATAACAAGATCTACATTCATTCTGCCTTAAACGCGGTCTGATTGGCCAGATATAAATAGCACCAGTCTCATTTCCACGTCCACAAACAAAGTGTAGCAATAACCTCTTTTGTGCGTTTTACGCCTATGTTCGAACAGCGTTATTTATGACAGCCAACACAAATATAACAGACATCCAACTAGGTGTCACGACACGGAGAGCGACCCGCGTTAAAAAGCAAGCATGCGTCGGTTGGCCAGCTGAGGGGGCATCAGCTTGCGATTGCCGACAGAACTCACCGCGTTAACGTCATATTTCCAAATGTAAACACGCTCGCATGATTGTGTCGACCTATTTTCAAGGTTAGCGAGAAAATCGAACTTTAGAAACATGTTAACGATGGCGGGCATAAGTAATGAGGAGGCACTTCACGTCGTGCAGTTTCAAACTGTGGTCATGTGTCATCTGGAGCCCTGGTTCCCAACCTGGGGTGTTTTCACCCTGGGGGCGTAGGACGGGGGTGTCGGGTGTAGCCAACTGGTGAAGGAGAAGAATTTATTTTGAGTTGAGAGAGCGCCTCACATCATCACATGCTGCAAATGTGGACGAAACAAATTTTTTGGCGTGTGAAAGGTCCACGTGATTGCTCCAGGGGTGTGAAGGATATAATAGGTTGAGAACCACTGACCTAGAGGAAGAGACCCTAGTGTGTGAGCTTAAGTTTGCAGGTTTCCACAGGTACCCTCAATTTTCACCGCACTTCTCGAAGAGGTTCATCCTCCGACACATCGTATTTTTAACCTCACTGATCAGCCTCTTATCTAATTTTCAATAATTCACTACTAATTATTTTTGGATTTTCAATAAGGTTCATCCTTGAGTAATAGCAAACACTTACATCAAGTTTCATCAAAATCTGTCAGGGCAATAACTCGCACTAAATATTTTTCATTTTTCTGATTTTCAATAGGCTTGGGTGATTATTAAAACACACACCAAGTTTCATCAAAATCAGCAAAGAATAGTGCCTTCTAGAGCGTTTACGAGCAATTGTGGACGGGCGGAAGGACGGACATGGGTGACGACAATATACGCCCCCCATTTCATGTGGGCGTATAAAATCATCCAAAATTAATCTACAATCTTGTCAATATAGATATTTTATTAACTAATGTATTAGTTAGCGAGTATTAAGATAATATAAGCAATCCAAGTTTTTTTTTATCAAATTAAAACTCTCATCGGGTCTGCAGATGGACAAACATGATTAAAGACAGTATACATCCACATTTTAATTAGAATGTGTCAATTCAACAGTTTCTCCGTAATCAATCGAACTGTGAAGGGTTGTATTCGGGAAAATTTTATTCTTATTTTTTTTATCCACCAAGCACTTCTGAAAGAGAGAGTCAACGTAGCTTACATAGTTACTATTTATTATAATGATCTTTCAACCATTTGACAAAAGTAGAAATTACACTTGATTAGGCAATTTCAAAACTAATTAATAGAATTGGCAACTAAAAAACAAATGAACTAATAATTGCCAGACGAGACAGATATTGAAAAGCATAAAATAGACTATTTACATAAACTTTCATAATTGTTTTGAACATAAACCATTCAATTAATCATACTTTCTCGGGATAATTGGAATCCCGCTACTTTTTATGCCAAACAAACCATGGGCGCACTTAAGTTTTAAAAATAAAAATTTAGGTGAGGTGTTGAGGGAACCCATTCTAAGGTACAAAATGTCAAAGATTTTGTAAATATTAAGGTATTTTCTACATCCTTATAAATAATCCTCTTCATATATGTCCACGATAAAGACAGTGACATTGTAGGATGCAAATATGTCAAGATAGGACACTTTGTTACCTCAAATTTTTCTAGTTACTGAACAAACTATTTGAAGAGATTATTATTGTGTTATCATGGCTATGTATTGTGTTTCACATGTGGAAACTTTAGAAAAACAATTTACTGTATCTAAATTTACGCTATGACTGAATTCGGGGATCTAATTTGTAAATCTATCAATTACAGAAAAATATGATTAAATGAACAATTTACTTCAAAAATTAACATGAATATACATTTTACTTAAAACACATTGGCAAGAAACTAAAAACATAATTTTACTTACAACAAAAATAAAAATATATATCTGGTGGCTCTAAAAAAACAATAACAGTTTCAGGATTTTTTTTTATAAAGTATTGAAGCACATTTCATAATATTTTAACCCAGATTTGCATAGAGATAAGGTATTGTTTCACAAACTTAAACAGCTTTCTAGGTTGAACGACTTCAAAAAGTGTTGAGAGAAATCATTGTCATTTCACTATATATAGTCCTTAGTTATATATAGCCAATTTAACCAAATTTTCTGCACCATCTGTCTGTAAACTAAAAAAATTTTGAGTATTAAATATAAGACATTGACCACCCTCACTCGATTGCAATCCACTGAAGCCACTGTGTTGAAGTAATGGACTTTTCTTTGATACTTTAAGAAAAAACATGTTTAAGAAAGGTTATTTTTTTTTTAGAGACACCTGATGTAGCGTATAATGAAAACATCTTATTAACCTTATATTAAGCACTACTTTACATACCTGTATATTAGTTTATAAATTAATAATTATGAACGAAATGATATTTTAGAATTGGAAATTTCATAAGGTAATTTATTGATACATAACTGTTAATTCATATCTTAAAATGAATATACATATACTATGATTTTCAATCCTTACTTGTTAATTCTTTCATCAAACCTGAGTCTCATCGAGGCAATAAAATTTACAAACAATTTTGTTTCTTTCTTTTCTTATGTGTTACATCTTGATTGTACAATTTTAGTGTGATTGTAAAAGATAAACTTAGCGATACATTACAATAAAAACCAATAGAATGTGGATTATCTCAAATGAGAAAATACTTATTATTTTTTTAAATTATTAAAGATGGCTTGCTAGGCAAAGTAACATACACTCACTTCCACCTGTCAGAAATGATAAAGTCTTTAGTGACTTGGAAATTTTGTCAAAATCTTAATGTTATCTCATAAGTCAATGAACAGTTTATCGAATTATCATCAACATGAACATAAAATTGGATACGCTATAACAGCCAAGGGCAGTTCCTTAAAATTACAAAATATCTAATGTCGAAGATTGACTAAGATATCATCAATACATAGGAATGCAAAGTTTCAAAAAAGATCATAAAAACTTTAAAAAATTTTAAACTTTACCAAGATTTCATTCCTTCACACCAGCTTTCAGATATAAACTGTATCACTTTAGCGTGTCAAAGTTGAGGCATTAACTAAGTCAAGGACAATAACTCAAAACCTGTTCTACTTAACAAAGATCTTATTCATATATACATGCATACCAAGTTTGATAAAGATGGATTAAAACTTTCATTAATATGTAAATACATATCAAGTTTCATTAAGATCGTATAAAAACGAAAATGAAACGAAATGTGGACAGACAGGGGCGACGGCAATATACGTGCACATTATTGAGTTTATTGCAGGTCAATTGCACTGAAATCTCAGAGACACTCTGCCAGCATTATTATATTTTCAAAAAAATTATGTATTTCCGCATTGGAAGCTTTTTTAATGTCGGTTACTTATTTCTGTTATTTTTTATATGTATAAAAAAATAGAGATTGAGATTCAATAATATATAAAAAGATAGGTTTTTACCTCCATCTCGCAATAAATCGCAGAATCCAAAAAAGCAACTTTCCTCGTATTGTGTGCTATTTCTAAATGTTAAATTCCAGTCTTATGAAATACTTCGGTTTGAGAAACGTAGATTCATAATGAACTTCAAAGTATAACTCAAAAGCAGAAGATCTATAAAATTTAAACAATTAAGCGACTAATGTTAATTTCATGGAAGTAAACTTTGAAATATAAACATACCTTAATTTTTCTCTTCCATGAAATTTATTGCAAAGGAATATAAATCATACTCTAAAATCAATCAGTAGTTCAGCACAAGAAATGTCAACACTTTCCTAAACTCATGACCAAAATGGACAGTAATCAACCATAAATAACATTTGAAGAGTGGGCCTAACACTTTCAGCTCATATGCTGATCATCACAAAATTCCATAAAATTCACTGTTACCTTAATATCAACCTACATGTTCTAAAACATGAGATTGTCAATACATTCGAAAACCTCACCTCATCAAGAAAATCAACAGACATCATTCTTGTATTACTGTATAATACCTTTATTGCCTACACCCTGTGATGACAATTAGTGTATGAAATTTGAATGTTATATAACCTAACTTACTTAGAACCTAACCTCGATGTCAGTCAAATGTCACGGTATTGAGAAATTCTTTACGAAATAATTTTCACTTAGTAGAAATGCTGATTAGGTGAGAGTGTTAAAAAAATTAAAAGATCTGTCTGCAAGATAGATCTATCTTTCAAGATCAGTATTTAACTTTAATCAAATCTAATCAATTTAATTTAGAGAGATATCAATATAACATTTCAGAGATCAAACACAAGAAACATTGCATCTATATTGCAACTATCCGAAATTATAAACATAAGTCTTCAAACCTGCTTGCATATGGCAAATCATTATTACAGGCAGCTATTCAGAATTGGTTCATTCAACACCTTTTTAGTCTGTCAGAAAAATTGATGTTATGATGTTAAAAGAAATTATCTTGAGAAAGTGTTAGGGTATTGAATGCTACCAATGTGCTGCATTTGTAGTGGGTGTAGAATTTCCATTAACTGAACCTATTTTAACATAAATAATAAAAACAGTGAAAGGAATAAGGTATTATATAATGATGGTTACAGGTAAATCAAAAGGCAAGATGTTTCAGTCAATGGTCTTTCAGGCATTACTAAACAAAATTACAATCAAAAACAACAATTTAAACAATTTGAGTATTTTTTAATATATCTCTGTTGGTTTATATAACAGGCTAATTCTCATGGTTAGACAAGGTTATAAATGCCCTTTAGGATCTTTATCATGTCAAAGTATTTATCTAAAAAAAATTTCTTAAGAAGTTCAGGAATACACAATTTTGAGTATTTGTTTCATAAAACAGATTTAAGTTTCTTTAGAGAAATTAACCATAAAATGAATGATAACAAATTCCACTAAATTTCTCAAAAAGTGTTTAGATGTTAAAATTAAAGAAAGAACAAGGAAAACTCCTATGAAGAAATATTTTTTTTAAGGCAACAATTCCATCAAATTTTGTCAAACAACCTTGCCTTTTTAGAGTGTTTAGAGAATTTATGGATTAACAGATAAATAGATAGCAGCAATATGTGATCCATATATATATACCCATTTCAATAATAGCAATGACTAAATAATATTAGAAGTAAAAGACAAAAAACAACAGTACCAAAGCAAACACCAAGAAATCAAAACTCCTGATAATAAAGGGAATCTGACAACAATTTTGATATAACGGTACACACCAGTTACTATCTGTGGGCCAGACTCTGGACTAAAGGTATAAAAATGATATATTAAACATCAGAGCCATCCTCAGCTATCACCCTACGCTTTAACTCCTTAACAAATTCCAAATCACTTGCAGCTGGTAGCTGGGGTGGTGGCCTGCTATAGATCTTTTCTATTTCCTTTAGTTCATCATCAGTTGGAGGGAGAGGGAAATCAATCTCATCACTACCCTGTACATTATGCTGCATATTCATGGTGGCAAACTGATTGCTCATGCCTTGCATGTGTTGAGTGTCACTAACATTCTGCCCTTGAACAACAGATATAGCATAATGGGAACTGCTACTTATTGATGAAGATATAGATCCTGTGCTGGATCTATCTGGTGATATAGGTATTGCTTTTAAAGAAACAGGTCCAGAGTGTTGTTGTTGATAAAGTTGCTGTTGCTGATAATTATGTTTTTGCTGTTGCTGATGTTTGATACTATTTTGTATTAATTGCAGTTCAGCATAAGGTCCATCGTGAGATAGCCTACCATTGTTCTGATTACCAGAAAAGACTTTACTTGGCGGTTTAGGTGCAGTCACTGGTGGTCCTCTCTGGTGTGGAGGTGAAGCTCTAACCTTAGCTATAGCCCCCGATCCACTTGACACAGAGGATGATCTACGTACAGGAGGTGGTGGCTTCGAAGCACTTGAGTTACCATTTCGTTTTAAACTATTTGTTCTTAAATTAGTTATAGGTAATCCTGAAATGATAACAGAAATGATGATACTGCACTGGAAAGGTGAACTCTTTATCATCTAATTCTCCGAAACATACTATATACTAATGCTTGTTTAAACATTCCATAATGCAAAGATTCTAGCAAAAAATATTAATTATAATATGTTCATCATGCCAGTGTTTATACATATTATCAAGGTTGTAAGAATCAGAATTACATAAAACTATTGTTGCAGAATGCCAATAATCTAATTCTTTTTTTAATTCAACCAATTAGCTGTGTAGTGTAGTACATTTATATAGTAAAAGTAAAAAGTGTAAAACAGCTGGTGCCCTCATATGATAAATTTGGAATAATTTGTGTCAGTGGATCTTGAATATCCCATATTAAATTTAGTAACAACCGGTTTTTCAGTATCAATGATTTGTTGTCTGTAAATACAACTTTGAAAAAATGCAAATCATCAGATTCAAAACATATAGTAACATGCAATCTAAAGGCTGGTTAAAAACATTTATTATGCATACAACATTCAAACATTACATCAAGAAAAACTGTTTTTGTAATCTAATTGGCAAGAAAATATTACAGTTGTTAAGGGCGATGCCTGGTCTATTTCATGTTATGAAAATATAGAATTATTATATGAAATAATGATTTTATGAGACTAGTTGTGCATTTTTGAAGATTTGGGGTCCTTCCCTTCAGTTTGAAGTTGACTTTATGTCTTTTAGAATGTTTTGGAAACCCTTCAAGCATGTCATGAAAATTGGACATTTCAAACTTTCCATATAAGATTATATAAAGTTGAATAGATCAATCTGTGTCAGACTAATCTAAGAAGATACAAATTCTTGCATTTTTTTTGTAAAATACTATTAAATTATCTGAATTTTAGTAATTAATTAATTAACCGGTGAGTTATGCAACAGTTTAAACAACTTTTTAACAGATTTCACTGACTCACTTATTATAATCGGGCCATAGGTCATGTGACCTAAAGTGAATTTAATCAATACTGCTTGTGAATCATTATTTTAGATTTTATGATCACAATCAAGTTTTATTGCATTTCGCTTTGATTATTTATTACTTCTAAAGGCAGGCGCACACATTTAATCGGCTTCAAAAAATCTGCCAGAGTGAGTTGGTCCAAAAAAGTCCTACGACAAAATTGGGAATGATCTGAAGATCTGTTATGATTGATCAAAAGATGCTCTGAAGTGCCTTGTTGGCAAGGATTCCAAATAATTTGTTGTGACCTTGCTGAAGGTCAACCAAAAGAATTTCAAGTATGTATCACATGCTCACTTCAACATGGCAACTCTTTAAGAGCCACTTTTGCTTTTTCAAAAAATTAAAAAAATATGCAAAACCTAAAATGTTACGCATATTTTTTTCATAATTCAAGGTGTTTTAGTTTCTTAGATGTGAAAAGAAACAATAGTGGTTGAGTTTGGTTCCAATAAGGACTTCCTCAATCCAGAATCGATCAATAGTTACATGTTATATTGAAATTAACACTTTTGCAGACTTTCATATAAAGTTCCAATTCTCTTTAGGTCTCCCAAAATTTCTGTCACAGGGACAAGTCAGTGAAGTCTTTCTAGCCAAACAAGAACCCAGTGACGTCCTTCACAAATGTGACCTGATACCACGAAATGAGTCGCTTGGCGCACATACCTATTTTAAGTTGCAGCCCTCCAAAGGTCAAGTGGGGTGAAAATTATGAAAAAAATTGTTATTGCACAAATACTTTCGTTAACCCTACAACTACGCTGTTATTCATGTCAAAATCCTAATTAAAATGTGCAAAAGCTTGTTTAATCACAATTTTGTAGGATAACCATCCTAGTAATTCACAAACTTTGAGTAAAAATCATGTTAAAAGTATCTGGACTACAGAAGTGTAATGATTCAGTTAATGTTTGAGATAATTAAAATATTTTGGTATCATTTTGAAGCTTAAACAATTTTCTTTCTGATTGTATATGTAACTCAATACTTCCATTTTGCTTGATGTTACTCATTTAGTGGTGTCAGGTCACAAATTTAAATGTGCTAGATTACAGAAACAGTTGTTCTTTGAGTACTGTACCAAAGGTGATAACAAGAAATAAAAAAAAACTCCAGATTCTGACAAACACACCTGAAGTTGAAGCTGGGCGTTTAGCCGCTACTGCTGCTTTATAAGCTTCATGTATATAGCCACTATGTGGTATGGTGAAATATTTGTCTACAATAGTGAAAGTACTCAAATCAATATTTAGATTAAAAACAAACAAACCAAACATAAACAAAAATATTACAATAAAAAAAAAACATTTAACGTGTAAATTAGCATTAGAGATGTGTTAAGAATATTGAAGTAGTATCTTGCATACATATATACAGTTTTTTATAGCTTCATTCAAATGATGCTAAACTGCATGTATGTGGAGTGAATGACAAGGTACCTAGAGGAATATCATTTCTGGTAGGTAATGGATCATGCCATATTTTCTATAGGTGATAAAGTTTACCAAAATACTACATCTTGATTATAGTTGAAATTTTTTTAATTCCATTCAACATGCAAAGTGCATTTTTCAAATCAAATTCAACCAGAAAAGTTAAAATATAAATTACATTTGCAAAAACCAAAACTCTTCTTCTATAAACGAAACACTTATCATTTTAAGATTATTCATTCGTTAAAGATTCGGTTTGGTCAAATTTTTGTAAGAGCAATTTTGTCTGAAATATACTAGAGATAGTTATTGGTGAGGTTGTATTATTAGGTCTGAGTTTTCCCGATATGTATTGGTCGAAACTCAAGAATTTGTTGACAACCAAAATGATTTAGTTTTAGAAGACGGTCTGAGTTTTCTTTTTAAAATTTTTTTTTACAGATTGTAAACAGATTCAGGTTGATTAGACTGTCTGCGATGGTCTCATGTGAACCTGAATCAATATCTGACATACCTAATAGCAAATCTGCATAAAATAATTTGGGAGATTGAGCATGCATACCCTCACTAGCGACACCAATAACTGCAGCACTCTTAACTTTTGTAGATTTTGATTTTGAATAAAAATGTTTATAAGTACAGTAATAATCAACTGTATGAAATATTCTACCTTCAGACATACACTTCTTTTGAACTGAATAATATTACCAAGTTTTGTCCAAATTCAGAGAGAATAATGGCTTTTAGTGTTTACATGCTAAAAATTTTTCAAGATTGAGGTCAGTAACTCCTATAAAACATTTTTTTATTTTCAATAGGTTTCATCCATGGGTGATAATATACAATTGCACCAAATTTTGTCAAAATCTGTCAAGAATTGTGCGTTCAAGAGAGTTGATGAGCTAAAAATTAAACGCATTTTCAAGGGCAATCACAAATAATAAATATTTTTCGATTCTTCCGATTTCCAATAGGGTTTATCCTTGGGTGATTACAAACACTCACAGCAAGATTCGTCAAAATCTGTGAAAAATTGTGCCTTCTAGAGTGTTTACGGGCTTAAAGCTTAAAACATGTTTTCAAGAACAAGGCCAATAACTCATAGTAAATATTTGTCGATTTTTTCTGGTTTTCAATAGGATTCATCCTTGGGTGATTACAAACACTTGAACCAACTTGACTTTGGATATCCTTTGATATTTTCATATAGATTTATTCACATAAGCCTAAATATATATTTTCATTTACCAATTTCATACCTTTCCTCATAGTACATTATTTTTTCATTAGTAACAGAAAACTCAGGCCAATTCATATATATTCAAGTTGGAAATGTGGTAATTCCCAAATTTAAATAGTAATTGTTCTGGACAACTCCATATGGGTCAAAACCTCAGACCTATTATAACACAAATTGTTCTGAGAGGTCAATATGGCCAGAGTTGGTATGATTCTTCCACCTCACCAATAATTATAAGAATTATTAACTTCAACAATTGATAATTTATAAATGCCAAACTGGGCATCATCCTGTAAATTACTTCAAGTCTGATACAAAAACTTACCACCAGCAGGGATTAGGGCGATACTGAATAATATTGAGTATGAGTTATTCCCTTGTTCTTGAAAACGTGTTCAATTTTTAACTCGTGAAAACTCTAGAAGGCAAGTATTCAATCTTCAGAGCGGGACTGAATATTAAAACCAAGTTTTGTCAAAATCCAGCAAGAATCATTTTTGGGTGATTACGAACATTCACACCAAGTTTCATCAAAATCCGTCAATAATTGTGCCTTCTAGAATGATTACGAGCTAAAAATTGAACTCATTTTCAAGAATAAGGACAATAACTCATACTAAATATTTTTGATTCTTCTGATTTTTAATAGGTTCAGCCTTGGGTGATTACGAACACTCACACTAAGTTTTGTCAAAATCCACCAAGAATTGTGCCTTCTAGAGTGTTTATGAGCTAAAAATTGAACACGTTTTCAAGAGCAAGGGCAATAACTCATATTAACTATTTTTTGATTCTTCTGATTTTCAATAGGGTTCATCCTTGGGTGATTATGAACACTCATGCCAAGTTTCATTAAAATCCGTCAAGAATTGTCCCTTCTAGAGTGTTTACGAGCTAAAAATTGGGCAATAACTCATACTTAATATTTTTCAATTCTTCTGATTTTCGATATGGTTCATCTTTGGATGATTACGAACATTCACACCAAGTTTCATCAAAATCCGTCAATAATTGTGCCTTCTAGAATGATTACGAGCTAAAAATTGAATCATTTTCAAGAATAAGGACAATAACTCATACTAAATATTTTTGATTCTTCTGATTTTTAATAGGTTCAGCCTTGGGTGATTACGAACACTCACACCAAGTTTTGTCAAAATCCACCAAGAATTGTGCCTTCTAGAGTGTTTATGAGCTAAAAATTGAACACGTTTTCAAGAGCAAGGGCAATAACTCATATTAACTATTTTTTGATTCTTCTGATTTTCAATAGGGTTCATCCTTGGGTGATTATGAACACTCATGCCAAGTTTCATTAAAATCCGTCAAGAATTGTCCCTTCTAGAGTGTTTACGAGCTAAAAATTGGGCAATAACTCATACTTAATATTTTTCAATTCTTCTGATTTTCGATATGGTTCAGCCTTGGATGATTACGAACACTCACACCAAGTTTTGTCAAAATCCACCAAGAATTGTGCCTTCCAGAGTGTTTATGAGCTAAAAATTGAACACGTTTTCAAGAGCAAGGGCAATAACTCATACTAAATATTTTTTGATTCTTCTGATTTCCAAAAGGGTTCATCCTTGGGTGATTACGAACACTCATACCAAGTTTTGTCAAAATCCATCAAGAATTGTGTCTTGTAGAGTGTTTACGAGCAATTGTGGACGGACGGGCAGACTGACGGACATGGGTGATGGCAACATACGCCCCCATTTCATGTGGGCATATCAAAATTTTAATGAAGTATTGCTAGTATCATAACCTGATGGTTTTGCTTCATAAGTTGATTCTAATGCTGCAGTACTTTCTTCTAATTCTTTAATAGCTTGAGCTAGTTCCATTGAATTCTTCTGCATCTGAAACAGTAAACAAAAATTTCCTTAATATACATATTGGTTATTCTTTTAAGGCCATGCATTTATGGGGGGTTTATTTGGGTCTTACAAATATATGGAAATAGTCTTAACAAATAGTCTTAACAACAACCAAAACTTTCTCACTTATCAAGAAAAGTCCTCATTTTAACTTTAAAGATAGCTTGCCAGGCAAGGTAATATATGCCCACTGGCAGCTTTGAATTTGAACATAAATATTTAGCAGTACAGTAACAATCACCAGTATGAAATATTCAACCTTCAGTCATACACATCTTTTGAACTCTTTAGGGCGATACTGAATAATATTGAGTATGAGTTATTGCCCTTGTTCTTGAATATGTGTTCAATCTTTAGCACGTGAAAACTCAAGAAGACAAATATTCAATCTTCAGCGCTGTAATGAAACCAAGTTTTGTCAAAATCCAGCAAGAATCATACCTTCTAGAGATCAAGGGCAACAACTCATGCTAAATATTTTTTAATTTTTCTGATTTTCAATAGGCTTTTTCCTTGGGTAATAACAAACACTCAAGCCAAATTTCGTTAAAATCTGTCAAGAATTGTGCCTTACAAGCTAAAAATTGATTGTGTTTTCAAGAATAAGGGCAATAACTCATACTCAATATTTTTAGATTCTTCTGATTTTCAAAAGGGTTCATTCTTGGGTGATTACGAACATTCACACCAAGTTCCACCAAAATCCGTCAAGAATTGTCCCTTCTAGAGTGTTTACAAGCTAAAATTTGAAGGTGTTTTCAAGAACATGGGCAATAACTCATACTAAATATTTTTCATTTCCATGTGTGATAACCAACACTCAAGCCAAGTTTCGTCAAAATCCATCAAAAATTGTGCCTTCTAGGGTGTTCAAGAACAAGGGCAATAACTAATACTAAATATTTTTCAATTTTATCATACGCCCACATGAAATGGGGTGACTCCAAAAAGAAAAAACAGTCAGCAAAAACCAATCACAGAAGGCTATTTGATGGGATCACCAATACCACTAGTAGTACAGCGATTCATTTGATGTATACTGAACTTGGTGTAATAAATAATAAAACTTGACATCAAATACCATCCTTTAAAATACCCAACGTTTCGTCAAAAAAGTTTTGACTTCATCACAGTAAGAAACAAACTACAAATGGTGGAAGGCAGTAAGAACAAGGGCAATAACTCATACTAAATATTTCTTGATTTTTCTGATTTTCAATAGGGTTCATCCTTTGGTGATTACAAACAACCATACCAAGTTTCGTCGAAATCATTCAAGAATTGTGCCTTGTAGAGTGTTTACGAGCAATTGTGGACGGACAGACATGGGTGACGGCAATATACGCTCCACATTTCATGTGGGCGTATAAAAATTGAAATACTCATATAACATATTTTTAAATTTTTCTGAGCTTCAATAAGATTCAAGTTTGGGTAATGATAAACAATTCCACCAAATCTCATCAAAATCCATCAAGAATTGTCACTTCTAGAGTGTTTAAATGCTAAACATTGAATGTTTTTCCAAAAACAAGGGCAATAACTCAGACTTAGTATTTTTCGATTTTTCTGATTTTCAATAGGGTTCATCCTTAGAAAATTACACTTACACCAAGTATCATCAAAATCTGTCAGTAATTGTACCTTCTAGAGTGTTTACAAGCTAAAAATTTAAAGCGGCAATAACTCATACTAAATATTTCTAATTTCCATTAAGGTTTATCCTTGGGTGATTACAAACACTCACACCAATTTTCGTCAAAATCTGTGAAGAATTGTCCCTTCTAGAGTGGCAATGGTTGACACCAATACACGACCTGCCCCCTCTTTCATGTGAGCTTATAACAAATGTCTCAATTCTCACTGTGATTGAAGGGATTATATATTACATATATCTTATTGATTTTGCAAAAATAAAACACTGTACAAATAATATTCATTTCACAATTATTCAATTTCTTTTGACTTGTAATAACTCAATCATAAATGAAATGAAATGAATGGAGTTTTACGTCCCACTTTTCTGCACCATGTGGGTTAATGAAGACGGGCAACGCCATGCAGGGTGCCATGAGGGAAATTTTGCCAGGACAGCGGCATTAGCCTGCTCTTTTTCGATTTCCAACTGTCGAGGGATCTTTAACATGCACAGCCTGTAGCACACGGGGCCTCGATTTATTGTCCCATCCGAACGACAAGACGCTTTTTCCATGTCAGCCCCTCTTACCTGCATCACTGACAGGGGGAAACCGGGTTTAAATATCTCGACCTATGCCGGGATTGAACCCTGGACCTTCAGGTTAGTGAGCAAGCGTCTAACTCACTGAGCTACTGCGGCTCCAATAACTCAATTATGAATGCCTGTCAATCATCCTTTTATCGATACTTGCCCAGTACAGTCACGTTGAGTAGGATAAGAAGAATTTAAGAATAATTTGTTAAATTTAAGTGAAATGTAATTTTAAGAATTGTTATTATATTGTATGATGAAGTGGTATCATACACATTGTGATCGTCTGTATATCCAACAAGATTGAATACCTTGTTGACAGAATTATTGAAGTATAAATAGCAGGTAAAATAAACTGCATCTTTTATACCTAATAGAGTACAGAAAAATTTATTGATTGTACGTCAGAATTAGTGCTGTTAATATAAACGATCAGATCGATCAGATAGGCAAGAATCAATCCAACCTACAACAACAAAACAACAGTATCAATGGTGGCACTCAAATCAATAGCGACAACTTTCGGTTTCAAAGTTCTGTAAAATGCCATTGTAGATCTTCAAGTGCTATCATTTGACCTGTATGCACTCTGGTAAGAGATCATTGTTATCAACATGTTTGGTGAAGCTAATAAGTGAAGCTTTGGTTTTTCAACAACTCTAGAAAAGAATGAAATTTTGCTTACTGTCCGATAATTTTTTATTTTGATTTTTTCAAAAGAGCTCGCACAATTGCTCCGATGATATTTGACATAATTTGAACAATCACATCGATATAGATCGATATGCCTTCTGATAAATAATTTCTTTTTATATTGATAAATGCCTACCCTTGGGCTATTCCTATCGATAGTCACATTTTGTGACTCTTTGCTTGCTGGAAGTTAAGAATCCTCCTCATGTCCACTGTAGTTGACATATGTCCCAATCTAGGTCATTGTGTCCAAACCACGGGATGCTTTGTTTGCTAACGTAAACAAAACGAAAGCAGCATGCCATTACATATTTTGATTAGCCTAATATGTACAATACAGAATTGAGTAAGATTTTCGGTAAAGAATTGAAGCCCAGAGGAAATCAAACCTTACTTTGGAATATTTACTTGGAAAGAATATGTTCTTATCTGTTCAAGTGAGCGGTGGAAAGCGATGTTGTGTTTTATTTACATGACCTCATTTACGTCCTCAAAATCTGATTGGTCAGACTCAAATAGCACCAATTATCATTTCCATGCACAAAACGAAGTGAAGTAGGCTTAGTTTAATACAGGTTAATAAGACCATGTCAAAACCTGTATTCGTGATATGCTGAATCTAAGTGTACCTACATGACATGATTTTGCAAAGGAAAAAAAAAAGCTGAAAATAGCGACCTAACAAAACCTGCAGGGGGTCTTGGGGGCTGCTGATGCAACATCCCGATTTCTGGCATTTCCTGGAACCTAATTTGCATCCTGAAAAACACTATCAGCACATCAAAACTGACATTTATCTTCCTGATAAAACAAATACAGAAATTCATTAATACCTTGGTGCCCAAATCCATCATCGAAAGCTAGGACTATGATTCTAAACCATCGGTCTTAAAGGGCTAACGTCATGCCCATGCCATGAACAGGCCTGCTGCTCTGTTGTATTCACAAATGTAAAGAAAAAATGCTTGTGTGAAAGTTTTCCGAACCTACATCTTTTGGTACCCGAGATACTAACAATTTAGTAAAAGTTTTTTACAGAAATGGAAAGACATTCTTGATCAATTTACAAACAAAATGTGAAGTCAACACTATTGGTCTTGTTAGAAAGCTTATTCTATAAGGAAGAGAATAATGTTTATCTTTTAAGAAAATTCTAATTAGTTTGGTTCCAGATTAATTTGTTCCTTTTCCTCTTAAATATTTTTCTTGGTTACCACTTAAACGAATAAACAAACATGAAAAAACAAAACATTATATTATTCTTCGCACTATAATTGTTATCTGATATGTCAAGTCTGACAGAGATTGATCCATTCATCTTTCTTTTAATTTTATGTTGAAGGTTTGAAATGCTGTCAAAACATTAAATAAAAATCTGCTGGACATGAAATCGACTTTTAACGAAAGGGAAGGACCCCAAATCATCATAAAATACACAACCATTCTCAAGATATCAGTTTTTAATATAATAATTCCACATTTTCATAACATGATATAGAGCAGTCAACAACCGGCACCTATAGAAAGGTATTGTAGAAACTTATCTAGGTCACTGAGCTATAAAACTTTGAGTACTCCAACACTTTGCTAATCCGACAAAGTTTTACGGTCCCAAAGAATATCAGATTACACAGAGTAGTACTGTATGTTATATTATTAAAACTAACTGCAGAAACAATACTCTCTCGCTAGATGTTACACCTACATGCCTCTGCATTGGTAACATTACAACATTAGAATTCCTATTGAGCTCATAGAGATTGATCTGCCAAAAAAACTAAATTCTGTCAAGCTAGGATTGGTTCAATATAACCAGCAATCAAGCAAGTAAGACAGTCCATGCCCATTATGAGAGTGAAATCCCCCTCACGTCTATAAACAAAAGGGAGAATCAAACCCTCCATTCCACAAAATATAATAGAAATGATTGTCTTCACAGACAAAGGATGCCAATTGCCTCAGTGACTAGATTAAGACCAAATATCTTGAGGGCACACATAAAAAGGGTCGATTGCGGTGACAGCCTCTTGGCATGCAGAACTGAAGAGACATTTAAATGGGTTCATAACAATATTGCGTTCACAAGCCGTGCGAGGTGGTGTTCAGTAGTTGAGCTGTTGCATACAAGTTACAAGTTATTATTAAACAACTCAAACCTGACAGACAAATGGCATCAAATCCCCTATCAACACCATTCATGAATATCACAGAATTGAAGACAGAGCTCAGGACATAGATTTATGTGGTCGGTAAGTTTTCTGGCATGCCTTGTTATCATTGACATAATTGTGACATTACTCTTATCTTGCTAGTAATAATAAACATATATTACCCCTCTTGCAATGCAAAAGAAATTCAATTCTATCCAGTTCTATCCGATTAACTTTCAGTTGCTTTTACACTGGCAAATAAACTTATCGGGTTATAACCTTAAGTTATCTAGATAGAAACATCTACCTTCAGAGATGGATTTTATTTGGATACGATCTAGATAAGCGGCAGTGCGAAACCAAAAAAGATGTTATGTATAAGAATATCACATGGAGTACCACGTAAATAAACAGAAAATGACATCTCCTGGAAATAGTTGGAAATCACAAGAAAGGGATTTGCATTAAGAGAAAATGGAAATTAAATTGTTATTTTCATATTTTATAATAGTGAACATAGTAGTTCAATTTTATCAACTGTTGCATGACGTGTAACTAAAAACGTAAGTTATCTAGAAAACTTTTCTCAACAATGTGAAAGCAGTTATGCAGATAGGATTGCAGTACGAAAGCAAACTACCTGATCATATCAAACTGGTTCAGATATTTCTATTGGGATATGACCAAAGTTAATAGTTCAGTTGTGCAGTGCATAAGAGGTACAACATATGGTTTAGCATTTAATCACCTATATGTATTTGAAAGTTATTATTAAGGTGCCGATATTTGTTTCATTTCTATTTGTTTAGCGATCATCACTGTTCTAAAAATAAAGTACAGTATAACGGTCACCTGTATTCAGCACCAAAAATACATCCCGTGCAATTTTCAACCAAATTTACCTCTATTGAACACCACCCTCAGCGGTCACCATTTTCTTAACACTAAACACTTCAATCAACGATCATTTGTCGATAATCCTTGTTAATCCTTGTTAAAATTAAAATCAAGATTAATTACTGCCAAACAGAAAATCCATTGTCTATAATCCACGAATACAACTCACGCATGGATTGTAATTCTTTGAAGTTTTCGATTTCGCTGCAATTATTCTCATCAGTGCAATCTGATGATTTTGATGTTTTAAATGTGGTTATGATTATTAAGGGAAAAATTAGCAACAAGAAAATCAAAAGTGTAAAACAGACATGTCTAAAAGATTATTTTAATGTTGAACATGGTTAATTCCATTTGTATTGTTATACATGTATGTATTATTAAATGTTATCTCAAAATATCAACTTTTCATTCTTAGCTGGATAAACCATACCTCTATTATACACCACCCCTTAGTAAGCAGCCACCTTTGAGCATTCCCTTGACTGGCTACTTTATACAAGTTAGACTGTATTCATTTACTAAAAGGCCATACCCTGGGGTGTTATCTCTGTCTGTGCTCTTCATGGAGTTATAAATAGAAGTCTTTATTACTACCTACTATATAGAGGATTTAATGTTCCATTCTATCAACTAATCATTCATTGAAAGATAGCTTGCCAGGCAAGGTAACATATGCCCACTACCAGCTGTCAGAAATGATAAAGTAACAAAGTTTTGTAGTGGTTTAATATGTGAAACCAATCATCCTATTTTCACTAATTTCAAGCTTTACAGAGATCTCATACAAAGTTTCATCAAGATCGTATAAAAGATAGCTTGCCAGGCAAGGTAATATACGCCACTGGCAGCTTTGATTTTGAATAAAAATATTTAGCAGTACAGTAAAAATCACCAGTATGGAATATTCAACCTTCAGTCATACACTTCTCTTGAACTCTTTGGGGCGATACTGAATAATATTGAGTATGAGTGATTGCCCTAGTTCTTGAAAACGTGTTCAATTTTTAGTTCTTGAACACTCTAGAAGGCAAATATTCAATCTTCAGCGCGGGACTGAATAATAAAACCAAGTATTGTCAAAATCCAGCAACAATATTGCCTTTTAGTGTTTTAGAGCTAAAAATTGAACACATTTTCAAGAACAAGGGCAATAACTCATACTAAATATTTTTCGATTTTTCTGACTTTCAATAGGGTTTATCCTTGGTTGATAACAAACACTCATGCCAAGTTTCGTCAAAATCCATTAAGAATTGTGCCTTTTAGAGTGTTTACGAGGCTGAAAATTGAACACGTTTTCAAGAACATGGGCAATAACTCATACTAAATATTTTTTGATTCTTCAGATTTTCAATAGGGTTCATCCTTGGGTGATTACAAACATTCATACCAAGTTTTGTCAAAATCCGTCAAGAATTGTGTCTTGTAGAGTGTTTACGAGCAATTGTTTCATCGAGATCAGATAAAAATTGCACCCTGTATCATGACAATACACGCCAAATTTGTAGGGTTTTTACAAAATCAAGGGCAATAACTCCAAAACCATTCATCTGATTATGACAAAATTCAAATATCTCATCAATATATACATGTATACTAAGTTTCATCAATATCGAATAAAACCTGTAGTCTATAGCCTCCCTAAAAGCAAAATTTTACTAAGTCAAGGGCAATAACCCTGAAATCATTCATCCAATTATTACCAACTTCAAACTTGACTGATATCTCGTCAATATATTCATGCATACTAAGTTTCATCAAGATGGTATCAAAATTGTAGCGTTCATTGGCCATACAAGGCAATTTCAACTCAATTTTACTATGTCAAGGGCAATAACTCTTGAGACCGATTATACGATTATTACCAATTTTGAACCGAAATCTTATCAATATATACATGCATACTAAATTTCATCAAGATCGGATAAAAATTGTAGCCTTTATAGTGAATGCAAGCCAAATTCAATGCGTTTTTACTAAGTCAAGGGCAATGACTCTGAAACTGTCCAACCGATTATTACCAATTACGAACTTGACTGAGATCTCATCAACATATAAGTGCATACTAAGTTTCATCAATATCGGATAAAAATTGCAGCCTTTAACTTGCATACAAGCCAACGCGTTTTTACTAATTTCCATGTGGGCGTATAAAAAGGTACCAAGAGGTCATTTATTTATAATTTTCTGCCATGTTTTTTTAGTGAATTTCCTGAGCTAAATATTTCCCGTTTTCAAGAATATTTACAATATTCAACAAATCATAGTAAAATGATTGATTTTTTACAAACAATTGTATGAAAAGGCTATTTGACCACACCTGTAAGGGACTATTTATTATATTTTTCGGATCTTGCCAGACCTTGAGATGTCATACTATATATACTTCATGGTTATATATTTACAGATGTCTTTGTTTTAGTCTCTTAACTAAAAACATGGCAAATATCTTCATATCTGGCTGGCTGTCTATTTTCAGTCTCTTCCGAGAAATTAATGTTCCAGTTAAATAAAGTGGAGAGCCATGGACAGTAGTTGTTTGGGCAGAAATGAGAAAGTTAAGAGTGTTTCATACAAGGTGGACATATTTTTGGAATACAGTGGTGTAATTGGTGAAGCACAGTTAGAATGTGGTACAGGGCAGTGCATTAAAGTGTATGACACTGTCTACTTCATTCAAGAAAGAGATATTCACCGAAGTTACATGCACTCAGCTTATGCATATTTAAATATTTTTTTCTAAAGGAGTTTCTGTTGAGTTAAAAATGGCCTGCACTAAAAATGACATTTAAAGGGGTATTCCACTTTTTTGTAAAAAGTTTTCAATATCAAACGATAGCTTGCCAGTCAAGGTAATAAACGCCCACTTTCAGCTTTAATTTTGAATAAAAATATTTGGCAGTACAGTAACAATCCATGGGTGATAAACAATTTCACCAAGTTTCTTCAAAATTCATCAAGAAATGTGCCTTCTAGAGTGTTTACAAGCTTAAAATTGAATGTGTTTTCAAGAACAAGGGCAAACAATAACTCATACTAAATATTTTTTGATTTTCCCAATTTTCAATAAGGTTCATTCTTGTGTGATAACAAATACTCACACCAAGTTTCGTCGAAATCCGTCAAGAATTGTGCCTTCTAGAGTGTTTACGAGCTTTTTAATGGGCAATAACTCATACTAAATATTTTTTTATTTTCCCAATTTTCAATAAGGTTCATTCTTGTGTGGTAACAAATACTCACACCAAGTTTCGTCGAAATCCGTCAAGAATTGTGCCTTCTAGAGTGTTTACGAGCTTTTTAATGGGCAATAACTCATACTAAATATTTTTCGATTTTTCTGATTATATACATTATATACATAGGGTTCATTCTTGAGTGATTACAAACAACCATACCAGTTTCGTCAAAATCGGAATTGTGCCTTGTAGAGTGTTTACGAGCAATTGTGGACAGACAGACGGACGGACCTACGGAGCCTAGTAAAAAGCATAGAAAAATTAAAAACCTTACGTAATGTTTTTCAATGTTAAAGGGCATCTTTCTCTAGATTTTAAGGCCTACAAAAAGATAGGCCGAGAGCTAATCAATATATACGTGCATACCAAGTTTAATCAAGATCGGATAAAAATTTTAGCCTTTAACATGCATACAAACCAAATTTAACGCATTTTTACTAAGTCAAGGGCAATAACTCTGAAAAGTTTCATCCGATTATTACCAATTTCGAACTTGACCAAGATCTCATTCATATATACATGCATACTAAGTTTCATCAAGAATGGATAAAAATTGCAGCCGTTATCGTGCATACAAGCCAAATTTTACTAAGTCATGGGCAATTACTCTGAAACCTTTCATCCGTATATTACCAATTTCGAACTTGACCGAGATCTCAACAATATATACATGCATAATAAGTTTCATCAAGATCGCATAAAAATTGCAGCCTTCATCGGCATACAAGCAAAATTGAACTAAGTCAAGGGCAATAACTCTGAAACAATTGATCCAATTATTACCAATTTCAAAATATTACAAAAGTTACAGACATTCCGCAATGGGCATGTGATAGTCTATTGTCTCCTAATACAGAATTTTGCAGAGTGTGTCGGCTTGGGGACAGAACATGAAGAAAAGAAATGAAATGATTGAATACAGGGTAGAGGCTAACAAATTCAATCTGCAATCCACTGTTGTGTTTATGATGGAAATTGTATTTATAAACAATAGTGTTTTACTGTTAAGTTACTGTTATTATTAATCAAAAATAATTTTAAATTACTAGATCTAAATGTTCTGAAATAAGATGTTCAGGTCTTGAATGTTTTCTGTTGTTTACAACATTCTACTGTATGAACTCAGACAAACAAAGAGTGTAAGTTGTCATGTAGCTTTGTAAGCTCCAATTGAGCTGGAAAAGCAAATATTTAGACAAATATATCCCTTTAAACAATGAAACTTCTATGTCATCATCAATAAAATCCATCCGAATTCTCAATCAAAACTATCAGATTTTAAATGAAATAAGTTAAGTCAAATTTATTTTAATATTTCCCCATATCTATATTTCCCATAAAACTGTTTCCACATTAAAATTAAAGAAGAACACATGAAAGATAGCTTGCCTTATTGTTCTGTTTTTGTGGTGATTCAAGATCTGAATCTGAAGATTGATATTCAGTATGGAGAGCAGCAGTACAATTATCTAAACTTTTAACAGCTGCTTGAATATCCAACATTTCACCTGGCTAAACAGTTTAGACAATAGACAATTAAATAATAGTGGAACACAATCATAATTCAAACTAGATCTTTCAATCTAGGACTTTTGGTTTTTAGATATCCACATTGCCTGATAAAGTCAAGGATTTTATAGAGCTCAAATTAGAACTTTTGAAAACTCATCACCAGACTTGTGGTAAATGCATGTATTCCATATAGCCAAATTAATTAATCTTACCGATTCATTGGATGGTGTTGGAGGAGTTGGACCTCTTTCACTTTCAGGAGATTCCATCATTTCTAGCTCTTCTCTTCTTTCTGCAACTAGTTTAGCTAGATCTATTGTATTAGCATAGATAGGTTGTGGGCCTACATTAAAAGATAGTGGATCATGTCAAAATATGCAACATTGTCAACCGATGAGTGAAATAAAAACTTTCCCATTTGATGTTCACTTTTTTATCATATACCTAAATAACAATTTTAAGGAAAACAAAATATCATAAAATTAAAGGAGCTATTGTATTTTCACTATTTAATACAGGGTTTAAAACTTAAAATTCTTGCCAAGCTTTATTTTTGCTTCCATTATGTAATGTTGACACAGAATAGGTTTGCCAGATTGAAATTTGTGTGCAAATTCTTGTATGAAATCCATGAAACTGATGTAATTGGTGCCTGAAAAGCCGCATGTGCAGGAAATATTAAAATGAAAAGCAAAAATAAATTGAGGATTTTGTGTGCACCATATAACCCGACTGCTAATGAGTGATACTTAACGTTGAAATCACATGTGTGACATTTATAAATAAAATAAAATGTGTTTATATTTTAAAAATTTTCCAAGGAAAATTGTGTATTGTGTACATGGTTTTGACTGTGCTGGTGGTTATTGTTATGAAATAGTGATATTTGTCAATTGGTATTGTTGAACATGAATAAATAAAAAGAACCAAATGTAATAAGATAGCTTGCCAGGCAAGGTAATATACGCCCACTGGCAGCTTTGATTTTGAATAAAGATATTTAGCAGTACAGTAACAATCATCAGTATGAAATATTCAACCTTCAGTCATACACTTCTTTTGAACTTTTTAGAGCGATACTGAATAATATTGAGTATGGGTTATTGCCCTTGTTCTTGAAAATGTGTTCAATCTTTAACTCGTGAAAACTCTAGAAGACAAATATTCAATCTTCAGGACTGAATAATAAAACCAAGTTTTGTCAAAATCCAGAAAGAATCATGCCTTTAAGTGTTTATGAGCTAAATTTGAAAGCGGTTTCAAGAACAAGGGCAATAACTCATACTAAATATTTTTCAATTCTTCTGATTTTCAATAGGGTTTATCCTTGGGTGATTACGAACATTCACACCAAGTTTCATCAAAGTGATTACGTGCTAAAAATTGAACGCGTTTTCAATAGCAAGGGCAATAACTCATACTAAATATTTTTCGATTTTTCTGATTTTCAATAGGGATAATCCTTGGGTGATAACTAACACTCATACCAAGTTTCATCGAAATCTGTCTTGAATTGAACCTTCTAGACTGTTTACGAGCGTTTGAAGAACAAGGGCAATAACTCATAGTAAATATTTTTCGATTCGTCTGATTTTCAATAGGGTTCATCCTTGGGTGATTACAAACAACCATACCAAGTTTCGTCAAAATCCGTCAAGAATTGTGCCTTGTAGAGTGTTTACGAGCAATTGTGGACGGACCGACGGAATGAGGTAACGGCAATATACGCCCCCTATTTCATGTGGGCGTATAAAAATAGCGATGGCCCATCATAATACTGACAAGAGCTATCAATAAATTGAATTATATATAATTATAAATCGAGAGTAAAATTTTTATATTGCACATGCTGTATTCAAAGACTTTTTTTTATTTTCAACAAGTTTTGTCTAAATCAGTCCAGAATTTTATCTTAAAGATTGAACACATTTTTAAGAACAAGGGCAATAACCCATATTAAATATTTTTAACTTTTCAATAAGGTTTAAGTGATTCAAACCAAGTTTCTTAAAAATCTGCTGAGAATTGTGCCTTGAATGTGATTTCAAGAACAAGGGCAATAACTCATATTTAATATTTTAATGGTTTTTTTTTAAATATCTATATAGGGTACTTCATTGGGAATAATTAACCACATTTCGTCTGAATCTGTCAAGAATGGTTCGTTCTATCAGAAGTTAAAAATTGAACAAGTTTTCAAGAACAAGGGCAGTAACTCATATCAAATATTTTTCAACTTGTCTGATTTTCAATAGGGTTCATCCTTAGGTAATAGCAAACACTGAAACCAAATCTTATCAAAAACCAGCTCTTTATAGTTCAATTAAAATTTCAATGCGTTTTTATAGATAGCTTGCCACGCAAGGTTGATAACAAACGCTCATAAAAAGTTTTGTCAAAATCTGCTGAGAACTTGGCTTTGTAGAGTGTTTATGGGCTAAAATTGAATGCTTTTTCAAGAACAAGGGCACCAACTCATACTTATTAATTTTCGATTTTTATAATTTTCAATACAGTTCATTCTTGAGTGATAACAAACACACACACCAAGTTTCATCTAAATATGTCAAGAATTGCGCCTTCTAGAGTGTTTACAAGTGTTTCAAGAACAGGGGCAAGATCTCATCCATATATATATATACATGCATACTTATTTAATCAAGATCAGATAAAAATTGCAGCCTTTATCGTGCATACAAGCCAAATTTGACGCCTTTTTCAGTCAAGGCAAAATAACTCTGATTATTACCGATTATTCCGATTATTACCCATTTCGAACTTGACTGAGATCTCAACATTGTATACATGCATACTAAGTTTCATCAAGATCAGATAAAAATTGCAGCCTTTATCGTGCATACAAGCCAAATTTGACGCCTTTTTCAGTCAAGGCAAAATAACTCTGATTATTACCGATTATTCAGATTATTACCCATTTCGAACTTGACCGAGATCTCAACATTGTATACATGCATACTAAGTTTCATCAAGATCAGATAAAAATTTGGCATTTGGCAAAAATTCTTATATGCGCATTACCAACTTTCTAATTTTTTATTCCATTTTCATCAAACTTGGTATGTATGTGTATAATCCAATTCTAGATTTAGTGGAAATATTGAATTTTTGTTGTGCACATGCATTACCAACTTTCTTATTTCTTGCCTGAATTTCATCAAACTTGCTATGTATGTGTATAATTCAATTCTAAAATTGATGGAAATATAGAATTTTTTTTTGTGAGCGGTTTACACTCACACCACCAACTTTTATTTAAATAATTTTGAATTTGAAAGACTAATTTTGAATTTGAATTTGAAAAAATAATTTGAATTTGAAAAAATAATTTTGAATTAGAAATTTTAATGTTGAAATTTTAATTTTGAATTAGAAAAAATAAATTTGAATTTGAAAAATAATTTCTAATTTATTTTCTATTTTAGTGACTGGTGTATTCAAGACTATACATACTATACAAACGAGCCTGATACTTTTTGCTTCATCTTTAAATATGTTAATTTCTCAAATATGGATTCTCCAAACCGTGAATATATTAAATAAATGCAGAATATTTCATTTGGCACAGTACTTAAATTTGAGTCAGTATATCAATATTAAATGGGCATAAAAGTAAGGATCACGTAAGTAAATAATAATGGAAGCACAATTAACATTTACAAAGTGAAACACAAATGTCACTGAGATTGAATACTTCAATAATTTTGACAACAAAATTTAAATTGATAAGCCAAAACTTACCCCTCGGAACTTTAGGGCATGAAACAGCTTTAGGTCTTGGTTTAGGACCCAATGGTGGTAGAACAGGCTGCATTTTATTGATAGTAGCTGAATTAGGTCTGGCATATGGTGATGTTGAACTGTTTTGATGTGATTGACCTTTCTTGGGATCGTGGCGAAGTTCTACCATTGCTTCTGGTAATGGTTCAAAAAGTTCTTTAGTTAAGGCTGGTCGATTTTGAGATTTTTCATAGGCAGAAGAAATTGTGTGAGGACGATTTGGATCAAGTTTAGCTGGTGACTGACTTGGCTGATTGGGCCAATTGTTCCATGTTGATTTAGCCGATGGTGTACTGGCATTTGGAGTTGTTGGTGTCTCATCTTCGGGTGTGTCAACACTGTCATTATCTGTGCTATTTTTGTCTGGTGCAATGTTATTCTACAATTATAGAGTAAATTTTAAACTTCTTGTTCAACCACACATATGTAATGTTGAGTTTGATTAGGTTTGTATGAGTTTAAAACCATTCAAGTTTTAAGATATTCGGAAAAAAAATCATTTTGATATCTAAGCAAGAATTGTCCATACAACAAAAAAAGATTTGACTGAAAAGTAACGATCTTGAATCTCAATAAATGAATATATTAGGTTGCCGATTTTTGGATCTAAAATAAGGCTAAACTATCATACATAATATCATTATTAATTTTGTGACCTATAACAATTTGAAGACCACAACTGTGAACAACTCCCAGTCTGGCAACAAGACCTTATCCCATCGCTTTTGGACCTTTTGAAACTTCCAGCCTGTTAGCTTTCAACTCTGGTGCTTTAAGCCTACAATTTGTGAACAAGTGAAATGATTGCTATTTTTCAATGCTGACATAATTATTATGTATGTTCATAATGGCGTGGATTCACCCTAGCGGTGTGTTAAGGAAATAATTTTATGAGATTAGAAACAGCCTTCCATTACTGAACAAGAAATTAAAATTCTTAAATCTGGAGAAATTGGGAAGATTAATTAAATCAACTGGATATTAACAAAATAAAAAAATACACTGTAATTAGTACAATTCCGATTATTGGCAAGTTCTGCTTATAACCTTACATCAATAATATTGTATATCCGTTGCTCATATGGGCTAATTCCTATTTGTGCCAATATTTTTTCCGCTACTGATTGGGATAAACAAAACGAGAAGCAGATGCTTATTAATATATCTGCATTTTATCTACAGTTTTATCGAGAATATTCAAACATGAACAATGTCTCATCGCTGTACACCTAAGGGCAATAACTCTGAAACTGTTCATCCGATTATTACCAATTTCTAACTTGACCGAGATCTCATTAATATACACAAGCATATCTAATTTCATTAAGATTGGATAAAAACTGTAGTCTATCGTGTCTGCGAGCCGAATTTGACAAGTTTTTACTAAGTCAAGGCAATAATCCAGAAACCGTTCATCCCGTTATTAACAAAATATGCACAATTAAATAATAGTAACGTATTCCACTGAATTGTCTTTTATTATTGTCTTATTATTAGAAAGGTATACCGTTTGTAGAATGTGGGTCACTGAGCTATAAATAGTAACACGTGGCCAGGTTAAAAAATGTCGAAACTCAGAGTACTCCGACACTCTTGCTAATCCAATATTTTTTATGTGTATTTGTGTGAAGTTGATGACGTGGATGTAGGACATCAATTATTAAAGTATTGATGGATATCCCATCAGTCAGTCATCAGTCATTTATGGACAACTTCAATAATTGAAAATATCAAAGATAATGTTCCTAAAAGCGTGTTTACGAGCTAAAAATTGAATGCGTTTTCAAGAACAAGGGCAATAACTCATACTAAATATTTTTCAATTTTTCTGATTTTCAATAGGATTCATCCTTGGGTGATGACAAACAACCATACCAAGTTTCGTCAAAATCAGTCAAGAATTGTGCCTTGTAGAGTGTTTACAAGCAATTATGGACGGACGGACACAATCCAATCAAAACTGTGATTTAAAGCCTACTGTGTTACTGTAATTTTTCCAAATTCAACTATTCGCCCACTATTTTGAAAAAGTCATTAGAATGAAAACTTATCAAAGTTTTATCAAAATCCTATTAATAATACCATATTCTCCAATGTGTTCACTTGAAATTTAGGTCTCTTCAATATGAAGTAAAACAGATTAATTAAGGGTGTTGCTTAATGAAGATTTAATCTGTAAGGTGATATATTATGCCAAGGCATATCTTGTACTTAAGACTTCAGGGCAATATCCCCCATAATCATGATTGAGAAATATATATTTTCTGTTAAAAGTATTTTTTGGTCTTACATTTTTCATTCTTGTGATTACATTGGCCTACACAAATTGTCTCAAGTTTTACCTTAATCCTTCACTAAATTTTAGAAAATTACTAATATATTTGTAACAATATTATTATGTATGTGACTACATAAAATGGTTTGCCATAAAATTGGTTCAAAAAATATTATTCCTAGAAGCTTGACTGTACATAAGCATACCAAGTTCAGGCTGTCCAGGGCCCTTAAATTTCCTATAGAAATCCTATTTTTTTTTATAGTTTTGCTAAAATCCCTTTAAAACTTCTGAAATCCAAGGAAAAATTCTAAAAAAGCAATAGCCCTAATTTTTTAATGTCTTCCCAAAATTTTTACCTTTTTTGATCATTTCATTTATGACACTCCTTTCATGTACCCTTTCTAGTTTCTGTCCAACTTTTTAAACTCTTTGATCTCATTATCTTGTTATTCTTTCATGTTTCTGTGAGCCATATTTTTTTATTTCATTAAAAAAATATTTTCTTGTTCATCTGAGTAAGCTGAATGTTCTTGTCAGATTAGTGTTGTTCTTCGTGGAGATAGTACCTTTCTTGCCTACTGTTCATTTTTGTTTTCTTTTCGCTTGATAAAGAGATTAGTCCCGAAAAGAAGCTACATATACTCTAATACTATTGATTTTATTACAAGTCGACTTGACGATTTATTTTTTTACTTTTTCTGATGTCATTTCCTATCTCAACAAGAATGCTGTCGGGAATGGCCTCAGATACATGCAAATCAAACCTATCAAACCTATCTTTTTTAATTTTCCTGGGGGAATTCTCACCTCCGAACTCACAACAAAATGCGAGAGCATGATGCTCAAGTGTTTTTGACAGTTCCTTTAGTGTCAAATGTGCTCAAGTAATTCATTTAAATATCTTAAACTGCTCCGACTTAGTTAATTCAGCTCTAAAATTTCTTAATTTTCGCCCTAAAATTGGCCCTTAAATTTTTAATGTTATGTAAATGAAATCCAAAGTGTAGCCTCCATTGTGTTCTGACGCCATTTGTAGATGGATAGGGGTCAACAGTATGCATTTATACTATACCTGTGAAACATTTCTAGCTCGTAAACTATGGCTTGGTGATTGAGATTTTAATGAACCACTTGAGGAACTGTTGATGCTACTAATACTACACATGCTTGATTTGCGTGATCCCAGTGAACTTGGGGAACTGGGAGGCGAGTGTTGCTGAAAAAAATTACATTTTAAGTAGATATGCAAACAGAAAATGGTATGAAATATAATTGATTTAAAATATAATATATCCACCATAACTCTTATAATGGTATGAATCTGTCCCTGCAATCATATTATACAGTAGCTTATGAAAAACCCCTACCTGTCTATTTGCTAATTACATTTCTAATGATCGTATAATTAAAGACAAGTGTACCACTCATTGTTCAGAGACTATTAGCCCTGGCAGGAATAAATGAAAATTTGAAGGTATTATCTCAAACTATGTCTGGATAGAGCGTTTCTATGCATGGTTTTCATGATTGACAACTTAAACCTCATATAATTCTTGTATTCTGATCTATTCACTCAATAACTTGTATTATAGTACATTATATGAGGATTTTCTGTTTTCAGAAAAAAAATCTTTTACAAGTTTTTAAAACCGACTGTTAATATATGTGTTATTTAATTGCTGATTTTAGATTATTTACAATCCATCAAGAAAAGAATAAGAGGTTTTGATCACAAGATTCGTGCTTTTACAAGCTTTCAAATCAACCAAAAAGTAAAAATGAACAAATATGGCATAGATTTAAAGTGGTCACTCTGAATATGGTTAAGATATGGACACATTTACACTTATTTATAGTTTATCCAAACTGAATTTACAAAACAAGGGTACCAGACATAGTTAAAGTTACATCTCTTCAATTTTACACGTTTGTGCTGAAAGAAAATATAATTTCCACCTTAATTTTCAATTTACTCTTAGAGCACTCAAAACATCCACGTGAAGGTTATCAAGATCACTTGCTCACTGTGATAAGTATTGAGACAAGGTTGTCTGGCGACATACTCATCTGTGAAGCTTGATGACACTCTATGAGTGGGTTTTTTGACTCAGAGAGTCTACATAGCTAATTTCGTCAATTTGGTCACATGGACTTACATGATTTTTTCCCTTTAAATTAAAAGTAGCAGCATCAATGCCTTTAATATCAGTAATGACCTGTTCACTAGCTTCTGGTAAATTATGGGGATCACTGGCTTGTTGACATAAACTATGCATAATCTCTTGAAGGTGTGTTATTTCTGTTAATAATGCTACTTCATTATCCTGGAAAAAAATCCAATAAGAAAATGACAATTATCATCATTATAACTTCTGAAAGAATTATGGGGGGATTATATTTCAAGACTCGTCAAATTAGAAGGTAAAGGTAAGGTATAGTATCAAAGACAATAACTAACCAGACAGCAGCTTTGTTTGACTAAAAAATAATTAAATTTTTCTGCACCATGTTGGCTAATGAAGGTATTATCTCGATCTATGCTGGGATTGAACCCTGGACCTTCAGGTTAGCAGGCAAGAATCTAACCAGGAGGCTCAAAAGTCTGTACAGTAGGGGGCAGTTTCAGAAAAGAAGGAGGCTGGTCATATCTTTTTTAGATAAAAGTTGATCTCTAGAGTAAGTGAACATAGTGAGTAGAAAGCACTGTGGTAAAGATAGTAACAAAATTGATAGCTCTGTAAAAATCAATGATTTCATGCTTCATTAGTCACTATTTAGTTCAGTAAAATATTTTTAAACCAAAATTAAATTCAGAATATAAACAATTTTACCATCCAAGTCACAAATATGGAATCTCCAATTCTTTAACAAGGCACTGGTACAACTTGTTATATTCAAAACACAGGATAAACTAGTTAATTTTAACTAAACATATCAGAGATACAGAGGGCAGCCATTAGTGTCTGCTCCGTTGAAAGTATGAAATATTCAACCTTCAGACATACACTTCTTTTGAACTTTTTTGGGCGATACTGTATAATATTTCCAAGTTTCGTCAAAATCTGTCAAGAATTGTCCTAGAGTGTTTACAGGCTAAAACTTGAACGCGAACATGGGTAATAACTGAAACTAAATATTTTTCGATTCTTCTGGTTTTCAATAGCCTTCATCCTTGGGTGATAGCAAACGCTCACACGAAGTTTCATCAAAATCCGTCAAGAATTGCACCTTCTAGAGTGATTACGAGCATTTCAAGAACAAGTGCAATAACTCATACTAAATATTTTTTCGATTTTTCTGTTTTTCTACAGGGTTCATCCTTGGGTGATTACATACAATCATGCCAGAATCAGTCAAGAATTGTGCTCTCTAGTGTGTTTACGAGAAATTGTGGACAGACGGACGGACATGGGTGACAACAATATACTACCCCAATTTTATGTGTTAACATTCAAAAAATAGTCTGCTATAGAAAAAAACTAAGTAGTCCTATAGTCCAACATGTTTCAAGAGCACAGAGGCCCCCTTCCTCAGGGACAGACACACATGAGATGTCAGTTGAAGTTCAATGATGTCACTTTCCTTGATAGTTGCTTAGTAACATTCCAACATTCTTCTCATGGTAGGAATCCATTATGGCTTCATTAAATGATGATCGTTCTAATTGCCTAAGCTAAGAAAAATGCAGTGGGTCCAAAGGTTTATGTTGATCAAATTAATGTCGATACTAGTGTTGAAACGGTTAGTGAATTTTACGGACCGGGTAATCGTTGGCAATAACCGTTTGTTACCCTGTTAATTACTAAAGATTATAAAAGGAGTCAAAAAGTCGCCGAGAATCAGTGTACTGGTTCCACAACTGGTATAAAACTATTGTCTCAATGAAGCTGATTGACAGGAAAGAAGACACAAACTGCCAGTTAGAGGAGAGTTAATAAAAAGTAATACAATCTTTATAACTGTTTTATTCTAAGCGACTCGTACCAGATTGAAATAATAAAAATAATAACAAAACGTATTGGGTTAATCTGTTCTTTGCCTGAAGATGTGTGTGTATTTGCAAATCATCAGGAAGTTTGGTTCTCTTGTCTCCATAACATGTGTATGCACGTAACTTGTCACATCGCTACTTGACCTGCGTTGAAGAGGATTCATCGGTTGTAAACTAGGTTTTGATCGGTAGGGATTGTCACCGCCACCGACATTTGAAGACACTGCCATTATCTGTCCTTCCATTGACTTCATCAAACTGACGTGTTTTTCACTACTCATGTGAGATTTCAGAGCTGCTTGTCCCATTTTTGCCAGGTTTATAGTTTTGTTACAAACTGAACAGCGAGCATGGTTTCGGTTATCTTTAACCTCCATTTACTAAATTCACTCATTTGTAACCACGATCGGTTAAAAGTACATTTTCTGGACATAGCGATAAACTTAGATTAGAACAATGGCAGCGATCAAGAGGTACATGTTACCAAGGAGACCATTTCCCAGTGGGCCCAGCTCTGAAATATTACTTTTTTTCGAACAGGTCATTCTGCCAAAATAGCGAAAAAAATCACTAAAATTCTCGTATAATTAGGTATTGATCAAATACAGTGAAAAATAAAAAGCATGGTATCAATTTAAGTCGATAAACATCGCGAGACGTAACCTTACAAGTTAAATAAAGAGTAACATAATAATCAATCGATCAACATGGTGTGTGGAGATAGTAGATATAATAGATGACAAACGAGACTACATGACCCAAGGCTGTTGCTCATAACCCCCACTATGTAATCTATATTGAATACTTCCAAGTCAACGTTTATTATTTTCAGTAACGGCTGTTCTGTTGATAAATCTTACTCAGATAAAAATGTCTGCTTATTAAATTGTTAAAAATATACACAATTTGACTCAACTCAAAATTCAAGGACTTTTCAAGAGAAAATGGTTTTTTTATGGTGTTTTTTGAAATCAAGGTTTTTCAAGGCATCCCTAGAAATAAATATTTCGTAAAGTGCTTATATTTCGTTTCGTTTCGCAAAGTGCAGATTTCGCAAAGTACTGGAAGCCTATAAAGACAGCTTGCCAGGCAACATTCGCCCACAACTAGCTGTCGGAAATGTTAAAGTCTGTAGTGGTTTAATATGTGAACCAATCATCCGATTGTTACTAATTTCATTCAACATAGTATTACAAAGATTTACCTGAGGGTCAAAAAGAACGGACATTGCATGGTGATTAAAATGCATTTGAGGTTAAAGAAAGGCTTCTTCTTTTAAATATATATTTTGTATTACAATTACAATTCAAGAATCAAAGTTTTTTAATGATACTAATCATAACTTTTAATAAACATACTCTTCCTACATCTTTAAAAAAAAAAGTGCTTCACAATTTTAACTATCACAGAAGAAATTGCTATACAAAATTTTAAACTGCTATGCAAATTCAACTCATAGAACAAAAAAACTGCTATGCAAATAAAAAAAATAGCTTGCGAGGCAAGGTAACATATAACCACTGGCAGCTGTCAGAAATGATAAAACAGTCTTTAGTGACTAAAGTACGAATTTTCTCATATCGAAGAAATTTTATTAGTTTGAATTCAATTATATATATATATGCCAGTTATTTATGCTGAGTAATTCCACAAAGTTTTTTAAAATCAATATCAATATCCCAAATACAACAAACAATTAAATCACACAGCTCTAATCAAGGGCAAAAAACGACTTTTGACGCGTGTTTACAAAGTCAAGGGCATTAACTCTGATAGTGTTCATTGAAAATGCCTTAAATTAGAACTTGTCCGAGATCTTATCAATTTCAATGATCACACCAAGTTTCATCAGAATCGGCTGAAAACTGTAGCTTCTATAGTGCTCACGAACTATTTTTAACAAATTTCGATGCGTTTTAACAAAGTCAAGGGCAATAACTCAAAAACCATTCATCAAAAATGGGCAATAACTAAAAAATAGTTCACAATTCCACAAAGTTTTTTAAAATCAATATCAATATCCCAAATACAACAAACAATAAAATCAAACAGCTCTAATCAAGGGCAAAAAACGACTTTTGACGCGTGTTTACAAAGTCAAGGGCAATAACTCAAAAACCATTCATCGAAAACGCTTCAAGTAAGAACTTGTCCGAGATCTTATCAATTTCAATGATCACACCAAGTTTCATCAGAATCGGTTGAGAACTGTAGCTTCAATCCTGCTCACGAACTATTTTTAACAAATTTCGATGCGTTTTACCAAAGTCAAGGGCAATAACTCAAAAACCATTCATCGCAAATGCGTCAAGTTAGAACTTGTCCGATATCTCATCAATTCCAATGACTATGCCAAGTTTCATCAGAAACGGTTGAAAACTGTAGCTCAATCCTGCTCTTGAACTATTTTTATCAAATTTCGACGCCTTTTAACAAAGTCAAGGGCAATAACTCAAAAACCATTCATCGAAAATATGTAAAGTTTTATCAGTATCGGATGAAAACTGTAGCTTCAATCCTGCTCACGAACAATTTTTAACAAATTTCAAGGCATTTTAAGTCAAGGGCAATATCTCTAAAACCGTTTATCGAAAATATGTCAAATTCGAAGTTGACCGAGATCTTATCAATCTAAAGCATCACACCAAGTTTTATCAAAATCAGATAAAAACTGTAGTCTCTATAGTGCTCACAAGAAATGTTGACCGACTGACAGGGGCCACGACAATATACGACCACATATTCATGTGGGCGTATAAAAAGTAATTTTTACCCTGTTTTAAGACACAATTATTATTTAAGTTCACTTCCCTTATTTTCATTTATTGCAGTGCGTTCAATTTCAAACTGTTTATTGTGTTATTGTGTTATCGAAATGTCAATTCTTTTTTTTGTGTTATCGAAATGTCAATTCTTTTTTTTTTTTTTTTATGGTACAGTCAAATTTTGTACATCATTTCCGCTTTTAAAGAGGGAAGTGACTGAACTTCAAATCTACTTCCGGTTGAATAACTTCCGGTGTAATTTATGTAGGTCAACAAAACTTAGCCGGTCATTAGCAAATAAAATTTTATGGCCGATTTTAAAATAAAATCTAGACCGGAAGTGATACTTTGGCGGCCATATTGAAAAAACACACTTTTGTAAAACTCAAAATGGGGCCTCAGGGTAAATATTGATATGCTCAATTTTGAAGTGAATGTATTCCGCAATCGATTGCGCAAAAATCGTTGGGAGCTGAATTTTGAATTTCGCTTTTGCTTTTTTGCAACTTCCGGTTAAATTTTTTTCCAACTTGAATCACCCACACTATGTGACCTTGACCTTTGATGTCATTGACCTTGGCTATCATTTGATACTTTGACCTTTGACCTCCGACATGTACTTCCGGTTTTATAGCTATCCGTAAAAAGCCAAATTCGCAACTTTGGACTGCTCTTGCGCGTGACCTAATTAACCTAGAGGGTTAATTTTTTCGGTTTCCTAATGTGCTTCTCATGCACTTTACATAGATATATAACAATCGTTTTTTTTAAGCAAAATTGAAATTCGTGATTTTTTCAAATTTTGAGGTTTTTTTTACAATATTTGCGTCTTTTTGAGCTTGGTGTATGTATATCTTATGATCTATTTGATGTAGAACCTTGATATTTGGAATACAACTACACACTTTGAATATGAATTCACCTATGACCAAAAAACTTATGTGGGCGTGGCACATCCGGGTTGAATTACCAATTGTTTATATTTAGAGGCAGGGGCATAATTCGCATAGGATGCGTTTGTTCAAAAAGGGCCTTTGCACACAATTACCTCATCTTTTGGCCAGTTTGTGTTAACAGCTCAGTTGTTTCAGCTTTATAGTTCCAAAAAAGGAATGGGTTTTTTACATTTGGATATTTTCATTTTTCGATTTTGACCTTTGTTGACATTTGTTGACCTATATCTTTTGACCTGTATTATGTAGGAGGTTGACATTTGGAACATAACGTAACATTTTGAATATCAATTAACCTATGCAAAAAAAATTGAGGTGGGCGGGGCACATCCGGGTTAAATTACTTATTATTGACATTTTTGGCCAGGGGCATAACTCGCAAAGTACACATTTGTTTAAAATGGAACTTTTTACACAATTACCTCATATTTTGAGACACTTTGTCTTAGAATTTCCGTTGTTTCCAATTCATAGTTCAAAAAAAGGAACAGGTTTTGGAAATTCAAAATTTTTAATTTTGACCTTGACCTTTGTAGGATCAAACATCATTGGCATTAGCTATCTATTTATACTTTTATATTTGCTGTCCTATGTCAACTTCCGGTTGTATAGTCGTTAGCAATTTGAATTTTTAATGGCGTATATCTCTTGATCTTGACCTTTTTAGACCTTCTCCTTTACAAGATCAAAGGTCATTGACCTTGGCTATCTGCTGATACTTTCATTTGTGAGGTCTGACGTCTACTTCCGGTATTAGAATCTCCTAAAAAATAAACATTTCTCAACTTTAGACTGTTCTTGCGCTTGATCTAATTATCGTGGAAGGTTGATGTTTTCAGGGACTTTTGCAATTTGCTACATTTGCTAAGTCCCACTCTGTGCCACTTGTGGCTCTAGTTTATTTATTTTTTTCTTCATCCCAGGAGCTTAGTTCTCGGAAACGGCAACGGGTACGGCAAACGGATTTCACCATGTTTTCTAACCTGTGGAGGATTGTGGAATGAATGTAAAAAGAAAATTTTCTGAGCAACATGAAGCGACGTTAGCGACAAACGGAAAATGGCCTCTAGAGGGCATGTTTATCAACCGATTTTGATCGGGTTTTTTTCATTGTTTTTCTTGTAACAAAGGGCAAATGATAGCAGTTAAAAACCTTTGATTTTCGAAAAATTAGTTGCATACTTTTTTTTGCCGCAATTAATCGAAAAATACTATTTCGGTTGTCATTTGGTGGATTGACTTGAAACTTGCAAGGTGTAGACAGCAAGCAAAGTGGAATGATAGCACACATTCAAAAAATTGTCATCACTTCCGGTTTCGATGTAAGTACTTCTGGTGGCGTCACTTCCGGTGGAATTGATTTATGTCAAAAGTAACATATGCATTATATTACCAGCCTTAATACAAACTTTTTAAAATAAAAAAATTCGTACCGGAAGTAACATGTTTGCTGACCTTCACCTATTTCCGATTTTACAGGGGTCTAAATATGGACCATTTTGAGCCTTTAACATGCTACATCTTGGTCCCTTATAGAGATATCGCAATAATTCTTTCGATTTTGTAATGTAGAAATTCTCAGCTTTCCATTATTATATAACAAGCATGCCTTACATGCAAATTCAAAACTCCATTCACTTATAATGGGGTTATTATTAGATAAATCGACTAATTAGATTAACCCGGCTGTCAACCCCAATAGAAATCAAAGTTTAAGTTGTTTTAAAGACACCTTCCCTTTTATATTTCTTAAAAATTGTTTTATGTCCAGTTATGGTATATAATTAATAAGCTCTCGGTTGAATTAAATCATGATATACTGTAGTTTGAGCTCACGGCAGCATATTGAAGGTATACCCCCACTTTCTTTTTTCTTATCCACATTTCACCATACATGGTATGTATGTGTAAATCCAATTCAAAATTTGACGGATAAATCGAATTTGCGTAGTGCGCATGCGTATTGCCAACTTTCTTATTTATTATCCGATATTCATCAAACTTGGAATTATGTGTATAATCAAATTCTAAATTTGATGGAAATATTGAATTCTTGTTGTGCGCATGCACATTACCAACTTTCTTATTGCTAATCCAATTTTCATCAAACCTGGTATGTATGTGTGTAATCCAATTCTAAATTTGATGGAAATATTGAATTTTTGTTGCGCACATGCGCATTACCAAGTTTCTTATTTCTTGTCCAAATTTCATCAAACTTTGTATATAGGTGTATAATCCAATTCTATAATTGATGGATATATTGAATTTTTATTGTGCACATGCGCATTACCAAATTTCTTATTTCTTATCCGGATTTCATCAAACTTGGTCTTTATTAATTGACAATATTGAAAATATTGTTGGTACAAATACTGAGAATACAGTAATTGTAGCTTCCTTCCTAACAATCATTAGGAATTTGAAAAACACCTGGAAGTGTGAGATTGTAATTCAATTAAATATAAAACAATATTAATATTCCTAGTCAATATACATTAAACTCTAGGCACATTTGGATATTTGAATCTAGAGATGCAGAAAAGTATTTAGGTCAATGTAATTGCAATAGACCATCTTCTTATGTACCTGAATGTCGTAACACGCCCTGCATCAGTACTGTTATTAGAACAGTTCTAGTTTATATATATATTCCATTATTGGACGGCTAATATTTATATAAATCGAAAGCAGGTGTTCTAACAATTGGGGAAAAATACCAGTTTGTCTCAGAAGTCAATAATGAACTCATAATTAGGTAAAGACAAGGGGATTCCAATGATCAAGCGGCCACTTAATAAAGATTATCAGGTCTCACAATTTCCATAAGGGAGGTAACTCTATGTGTGCCTTTTCACAGCCGAATACCAAACGAAAATTTTTAAATTTCAATGGTTATGTCTCCAAAATAGGGAAAAGAGACGATGTTTTTTGTTATTTTCTAAATACACATTGTGTTTAATTACATTATTTCTAACTTACAAATATGTCTTTTAAACATGGTTTGGTTAATAATTTTTTATACGAAAATGTGGCTAGATTATCACAATCTATTTTAGTAAGTGAGTAAACAAGGAATCTATTTTTAGCTTTTTCAATCGAATTTCAGGAAATTTAATTCCCAAGCTTTTCTACATCCTCACACAATCTTAGCACTCAAGAGTACTTGATTTATTCTTTAGAAACATCAATTAATCAAACAATAAGCAATGATTTGACCAAGAAAAATAAACAAAGACAACTTTTAATATTTTACCTACCACAAATGGTTTGATACAGCTAATAAACAAACAAAATCTCCCTCTTTCCTCTATTAATGCTGTACGTAATGCATTCTTTTCTGTTTCCTCCAATAACTTATATTTATCATTGACGTCATGCATGGCATGATCTAATTTAGATTGCATGTCATTTTTACCTGTAAAAATATTAACACCATCTAGTGATGTCGTTAGAAAGGAGAAAGCATTTGATTAATCTTTTTATAATGTTTTGATTTATAAAATCAACATGCTTTCATGCCATTTTTCATGCTTTCTAATTTCATTCTAAGAATATGAAGAATCGAAAAAAGCATTTTTTATGAAAATGCACAAATTTTGGAACTTCTTCATTAAATAAATCTGTTGTGTTTAAAACAGTATATATATCTAGATGGATTTTCAATTGGCAACACATGCACTATTTTTGGCACATCGTGTGATGGAATTTGAAAACAAAAAAACTTCTAAAGAAATTGAAAACAATAGCTTGCCAGGTAACATACGTCCACTGATAACAGCAATGATAAAGTCTTTAATGGCCTAAAAGTGAATTCTCAATAAAAGTTCATCAAATTATCATCATGAACAATGTCTCATCGACATACACACAAGGTCAAAAACTCTGCAACTGTTCATCCCATTATTATCAATTTCGTACTTGACTGAGATCTCATCAATATAAACATGGATACCAAGTTTCATCAAGATAAAGGGCATTAACTCTGAAACCGTTCATCCTATTGTAACCAATTTCAAACACGACTTAGACGTCATCAATATACATGCATACCCAGTTTCATCAAGATCAAAAGATAGCTTGCATTGCAAGGTAACATACGCCCACTGGCAGCTGTCAGAAATAATAAAACAGTCTTTAGTGACTAAAGTACGAATTTTCTCATATTGAAGAAATTAATGCGTCAAGTTAGAACTTGTCCGAGATCTTATCAATTCCAATGATCACACCAAGTTTCATCAGAATTGGTTGAAAACTGTAGCTTCAATCCAGATCACGAACTATTTTTAACAAATTTTGACGCGTTTTAACAAAGTCAAGGGCAATAACTCAAAAACTGTTCATCGAAAATGCGTCAAGTTAGAACTTGTCCGAGATCTTATGAATTCTAAAGATCACAACAAGTTTCATCAGAATCGGATGAAAACTGTAGCTTCAATCCAGCTCACGAACAATTTTTAACAAATTTCAAGGCGTTCTAAGTCAAGGGCAATATCTCAAAAACCGTTCATCGAAAATATGTCAAATTCGAACTTTAACGAGATCTTATCAATCTAAAGCATCACACCAAGTTTTATCAAAATCAGATAAAAACTGTAGTCTCTATAGTGCTCAAAGAAATGTTGACGGACGGACCGACGGACAGGGGTGACGACAATATACAACCACATATTCATGTGGGCGTATAAAAACCGTTCATCGAAAATGCATCAAATTAGAACTTGTCCGAGATCTTATCAATTTCAATGATCACACCAAGTTTCATCAGAATCAGTTGAAAACTGTAGTGTCAATCCTGCTCACGATCTATTTTTAACAAATTTTAACACGTTTTAACAAAGTCAAGGGCAAAAACTCAAAAACTGTTCATCGAAAATGCGCCAAGTTAGAACTTGTCCGAGATCTTATCAATTCCAATGATCACACCAAGTTTCATCAGAATCAGATGAAAACTGTAGCTTCAATCCTGCTCACGAACAATTTTTAACAAATTTCAAGGCGTTCTAAGTCAAGGGCAATATCTCAAAAACTGTTCATCGAAAATATGTCAAATTCGAACTTGACCGAGATCTTATCAATCTAAAGCATCACACCAAGTTTTATCAAAATCAGATAAAAACTGTAGTCTCTTTAGTGCTCACAAGAAATGTTGACCGACTGACCGACATACAGGGGCGACGACAATATACGACCACATATCCATGTGGGCGTATAATAAAAACTGTAGTTTCTATCGTATCTATAAGCAATAACTACATATTAACAGTTCATTATTACCAATTTCGAACTTGACCTAGATTATCAAGTTTTGTCCAAATCCGAATTAAGCCTTCTAAAGTGTTTACAGACTAAACTTTTCAAAAAACAATGGCAATGACTCATACTACTATTTTTCGATTTTTCAATAGGGTTCATCCTAGGGTGATAAACACTCATACCAAGTTTCATCATAATCCTTCAAGAATTGTGCCTTCATGAGTGTTTACATGCATTTCAAGAACAAGGGTAGTAACTCATTCTAGAATATCTTCAAACGAGCAATTGAGGACGACCCAATGCCAATATAATCTCACCCATTTTATATTTTCAATAAAATAAAAGAAACACAAACCATTTCACAAAGTTTTTTACTGGTCCAAATAATATGGATACTCTATCCCACAGCACATGGGTAAACATTCAAAAAGATAAATTGCCAAAAAAATTTAAAATTTACCTTTTTTCACCTTTTTCTGTAATCTGACTGTATCAGAGGAAGCTTTCTTTATTTCGTGTTTTGCTTTCTTGTATTCTGAAAATAAAACAGAAGCACCAAATAATTTGAATAATTTGAACTGCAAAAATTCCAATGTTTGATTATCAATAATGCAAATGATTCTCTAATTGGCGATGTGATTAAGTTTATTAAAAATATACAAACAACAGTATACAACAACCACATGTCTAACAATGAACATGAATATGTATATATGTGTGTGATAATGGTGACAAATCATGGTAGGTCTTAATCAAAATGAAAGATAGCTTGCGATGCAAGATAACATACGCCCACTGGCAGCTGTCAGAAATAATAAAACAGTCTTTAGTGACAAAAGTATGAATTTTCTATTATTAAAGAAATTATTTATGCTGAATAATTCCACAAAATTTTTAAAAATCAATATCAATAACCCAAATACAACAAACAATTAAATCACACAGCTCTAATCAAGGGCAAAAAAAAACTTTTGACGCATGTTTACAAAGTCAAGGGCAATAACTAAAAAACTATTCATCAAAAATATCTCTTGTTAGAACTGTCCGAGATCTTATCAATTCCAATGATTACACCAAGTTTCATCAAAATCGGTTGAAAACTGCAGCTTCTATTGTGCTCACGAACAAATTTTGACGCGTTTTTATAAAGTCAAGGGCAATAACTCAAAAACCGTTCAACAAAAATGCATCAAGTTAGAACTTGTCCGAGATCTTATCAATTCCAATGATCACACCAAGTTTCATCATAATCGGTTGGAAACTGTAGCTTCAATCCTGCTCACGAACTATTTTTAACAAATTTCGACGCATTTTAACAAAGTCAATGGCAATAACTCAAAAACCGTTCAACAAAAATGCATCAAGTTAGAACTTGTCCGAGATCTTATCAATTCCAATGATCACACTAAGTTTCATTAGAATCGGTTGAAAACTGTAGGGTCAATCCTGCTCACAAATTTTTTTTAACAAATTTCGACGCATTTTAACAAAGTCAATGGCAATAACTCAAAAACCGTTCATCGAAAATGCGTCTAGTTAGAACTTGTCCGAGATCTTATCAATTTCAATGATCACACCAAGTTACATCAGAATCGGTTAAAAACTGTAGCATCAATCCTGCTCACAAACTATTTTTAACAAATTTTGACGCATTTTAACAAAGTTAAGGGCAATAACTCAAAAACCGTTCATCGAAAATGCGTCAAGTTAAAACTTGTCCGAGATCTTATCAATTCCAATGATTATACCAAGTTTCATCAGAATCGGTTGAAAACTGTAGCTTCAATCCTGCTCACAAACTATTTTCAACAAATTTTGACACGTTTTTACAAAGTCAATGGCAATAATTCAAAAACCGTTCATTGAAAATGCGTCAAATTAAAACTTGTCCGAGATCTTATCAATTCCAATGATCACACCAAGTTTCATCAGAATTGGTTGAAAACTGTAGCTTCAATCCTGCTCACGAACTATTTTTAACAAATTTCGACGCGTTTTAACAAAGTCAAGGGCAATAACTCAAAAACCGTTCATCGAAAATGCGTCAAGTTAGAACTTGTCCGAGATCTTTTCAATTCCAATGATCACACAAAGTTTCATCAGAATCGGTTGAAAACTGTAGCGTCAATCCTGCTCACGAACTATTTTTAACAAATTTTGATGCGTTTTAATGAAGTCAAGGGCAATAGCTCAAAAACCGTTCATCAAAAATGCGTCAAATTAGAACTTGTTCGAGATCTTATTTTCCAATGATCACGCCAAGTTTCATCAGAATCGGTAGAAAACTGTAGCTTCAATCCTTCTCACGAACTATTTTTAACAAATTTCGACGCGTTTTAACAAAGTCAAGGGCATTAACTCAAAAACCGTTCATCGAAAATGCGTCAAGTTAGAATTTGTCCCAGATCTTATCAATTCCAATGATCACACCAAGTTTCATCAGAATCGGATGAAAACTGTAGCTTCAATCCTGCTCACGAACAATTTTTAACAAATTTCAAGGCGTTCAAAGTCAAGGGCAATATCTCAAAAACCGTTCATCGAAAATATGTCAAATTCGAACTTGACCGAGATCTTATCAATCTAAAGCATCACACCAAGTTTTATCAAAATCAGATAAAAATTATAGTGCTCACAAGAAATGTTGACGGACCGACTGACCGACCGACAAGGGCGACGACAATTTACGACCACATATTCATGTGGGCGTATAAAAAGCAAAATCGAAATTCAAAATTCGGCTCCCACAATTTTACTGTTTATCAGATTAAATATTTTCCTTTATATCAATGAGATGTTAGATGACTTCAAATCTGAGCACCATCTGACAAATATTTACTGATTTACTGCCCTTGATATACAGAAAGGTTATTCTGAAGGGTGGTGTCAAACTCATGTTTAGATAGATGTTACATACCTTTACAATGATCTCTATCTAATTGTACCACAACTTTTTTCCAATCTTCTAATTTCTCTTGTAATGGCAATACCATTCCATCCATAACTGAACTGTAAAATATAAATATCAAATCTTACTTGTCGAAGACATTAAGAAGTAGTAAAGTCAAAATCTCTTTTATTAACACTGTTTAACAGGATCTTGATTTTGAACTTTCTCAATTCTAATGATCATACCAGGTTTTATCACAATCTAATGAAATTGAGCTTCTTTTGTTTTGTTTTTTGTGTTCATAAGAGATTTTGAGCTTTAGTAAAGGGTAACTACTAAAAAATGTTTCACTATATATGGACACAGTCCACTAAAACATTTCATGCAAATGATTGTATAATATGTAGTCCTTCTTCCTCATTTCCTTTTGGGGTTTTTGCATGCCTATTTATGACAAATGTTTCATCTGGATTTTGAATTTGATGTCTGAAATTGCATTTTCTTGCATTTTCAGAGTTGATGAAAGATTTTCATGCAGAAAGATAATTCTAAAAATTGTCGTTGATGTTGATAAAATGTAGCGTTCAACTTTCAGTTTGGCTTCCTCAAGATTTTCATGTTCATGATATATTGAATTTTTGTCCAGAAACTAGGTATAGGCCAGGCTTTCATGTGACATACAGGAAAATTTTCAACAAGATTTCTGTAAAATGTTATAAAAGGCTGAAATTTGTGAATTGTCATGGTAAAAGGTGACAATAATATTGTCCTATTCAAATACCCATCCATTTCACTAATCAAACAAAGTTTTATCAAAATTGGTTGATCAAACATGATAACTGCGTATAATCAACATAAATGAACAAAATTTGTATTAACTATTTTCTTAATTTTTATTATCTGTAATTTATTTTTTATCAAATTAAAGAGGAAAGCTTGCCAGGCAATGTAACATACGCCCACTGGCAGATATAAGAAATGCAAAGGGTCACTAAGATACTAAAATAAAAATTTTCTCATATTCAATAACTTCAACAAATGATTTGTAGGCCTCAGCCAACAAAACCTTTCCAAACTCCATCCTCTTCACATGTATACCCATTTCAAATAAAATCTAGAACAAAGCACAACAGAACCTTCGCACTCTCAACAACATGATGATGGAGTCCAGTATCAACAGCGCGACAATCTTACCACCCTACGAAGAAGAATTCGAACCAGTTGATAATCTTCATTGGTCTCCAGAAACAGCAAACAGCATTTATTTGTTTTGGATACACCAGCTTCAAGCATCGAGTAAGTCTTTAAACTAATTACTGGGGATAAAAATACTGAGAGGCCACCGCTAGGCCAAACTGTAGTTAACTTGAGCCGCAAAATTCTCACACCCCTTCAGCATTAATCTTAGACCGTGGACTTAAATTTATTCCCACACCAAAGATAGCTAACTTGAATTATCTCCGACCATCCATTGAACGATTTCAACGAAATCTTAGCTGCACATATTTTTTTCGAAACCACCCACGCGGTGCTAGAACAATGTTTATTCCTAAATCCACGTGGACACCCCCTCAGGCCGCCATCCATCCTGAAATATTGAAATCATTTGTGAGTATGAATAGCCAAACAGTGAACCTTTCCATAACACACGAAAAGCCTAATCTCACACGAGTGGAACGTGAAGCTTTAAACTTACTTAAGAAAGACGATTGTTATTAAAAAGAGTGACAAGGGTTCATGTTGTGTCATTCTGAATAGGGAGGATTATGTTTCAAAAGCAGAGAATCAACTGAATAATCCTAAACATTATGCCATTTACCGAAACCAATTTTCAAAGAAACTGCTAACACGATTAACAATATTCTTGCCGATTTAGTCAAAACTAGTTATCTCAAACAGAAACAATATTACTATATGTCTGCCAAACCTGATTGTCGAGAGAGACATTTGTACACTTTGCCTAAAATCCATAAGAATCCAACCAAGGAGTGGTTTATCTAGAATAAAATCCCTAAAGGCCACCCGATTATATCTGACTGTGGTAGTGAGTCATATGCAGTGTCAGAATACATTGATCATTTCTTACTACCTCTAGCATGTCAACATCGCGCCTACCTTAAAGACACAACCGATTTTGTCAATAAAATAAAAAATCTTCTAATTCCCTCTAATGCTATTTTAATTTCTATCGACGTTTCTTCTATGTATACCAATATCGATAACACTACTGGTTTAACGGCAGTTCGTAAAGCTTTTAATAGAAACCCAGATCCAAACAGACCTGACAATGCAATTCTACAGCTTTTAGAGATTTGTTTTAGTCGAAACGATTTCACATTTAATGGTAAAACATATTTACAAACTTCAGGGACAGCAATGGGCAAACAATTCGCCCCTTCGTACGCAAACCTTTTCATGGCAGAGTGGGAACGTGAGGTGTTGCCCCTCTGTCCATTTGACCCACTTTTTTACGGACGCTTTTGGATGACATTTTTATGGTTTGGACTTATTCTATCGAACAGTTTTGGGAATTCTTTGAAATTCTCCACAACCACCATCCTTCTATCAAACTAACCGCAAACGTGAGTGACAAAAGCATAGACTTTCTCGATACCACAGTCTTTAAGGGAGATTCCATAGCAGAAACAAATAAACTGGATATTAAAGTGTATTTCAAAGAAACTGATACTCATCAACTCTTGCACAACTCCTTTCACCCAAAACATACCTTTTCTGGTATAATTAAGTCACAAGTTTTACGATTTCATCGAATTTGTACAAGATCTTCTGATTTCAACCAAGCCTGTACGATTGTTTTCTCAAAACTGAAAGAGCGTGGGTCCTCTTAACGATTTTTACGAAACATAAAAAATCCCACCTTAGCTCAGATAGTAGCTAAAAACAGCCTTTATGCCGAAGTACCTCCAGGTTTAAGAAGTGCTCCATGTTTGTCCAGTAGATGCAAAACATGTCCCATTATATCAGAAACTCATTATTTTGTAAGCAACTCTACGAATAAAAGGTACCCGATCCAGGAACATCTAACATGTGAACATTCGAATGTGATATATTTAATTTCATGCAAGAAATGCCCCAAACAATATGTAGGAGAAACTAAGAATAATTTACAAACTCGCTTTAATGCTCATAGGTCAGACATCAAATTAAAGAAAGACAAGCCTGTTTCTAATCATTTCAACCTCGACGACCATTCAATAGATGATCTCACCCTAATCCCAATTGAGCGTATAGAAATTGACTTGCCCGAATATGAAACCACCAAATTCCATCAATCTAGGGAAGCCCATTGAATTGAGACATTGAATACAGTAAGACCTATAGGACTAAATATTCATCATAATGTAGGCATAGCACCCTTTGTTTAATACAACCAGCAATCGAGCAAGCAAGATAGTTCATGCCCACTATAAGAGCCTTCAAGAGAAATTCCCCCATGTCTATAAGCAGAAAATGATAGTTGCATATTCAAAAAATAAGAACTTAAATGATAATATTGTTCATAGTAAACTAAAAACAATCAGTACATAACAGATACCATACTTCTCGCCCATTGGGCGAGTTATTTTTTCTAATTTCAGATCAGAATAAGAACAGAAGAAAACCTAATATCAAGACCCTTAATCCTAATTTCTAAATAAAGTGTCTGCTCCACCCTAGGCCTGTACATTTGGGAGAATCAAACCCTCCCTTCCCTCGAAATCAAATTCGAACTTGATCTTCGTTTCATAAAAATGTATGCACATACCGAATTTCATTTGATTCCTTCAAACACTCTAGTTTTTAGAGTGTTTACGAGCAATTGATGTTGATAGAAGCACTTACTGGATAGAGGTCAAAGGGCGATAACTCCTCAAAACTGATGTAAGAGGCCTATATCTTGAAAAAACCTTAAATTTAATCAGAAGTAAACTAAACTTCCTCAAACCTTTCGATTTAGGTCCATTAACATCCATTTTAAGTTTCATCAAAATCGGTTGAAAACTAAGAGAGTAATTAGCATGTTCAAGATTTTGGTGCAAGGGCAATAACTCTGCTTCTAACGTTCGAAAATAGCTCAAATTCGAACTTGATCTTCGTTTTATGAATTTGTATACACATACCAAATTTCATTTGATTCCATCAAAAAATTTACCAAATTTCACCAAATTTCATTTGATTCCATCAAAAATCTACCAAATTTCATTTGATTCTATCAAAAAATCTAGTTTTTATAGCGTTTACAAGCAAATGTTGACGGACGGACGGATGGACAGGGTTGCCGACAATATACGTCCACATAGAGATATGTGGGCATATAAAAATCATGTAAAACAGTCGGTTCACTAAATGAAGAATAGCTAAAAGATAGCTTGCCAGGCAAAGTAACATACGCCCACTGGCAGCTGTCAGAGATGATAACCAAATCTTTATTGAATATATTAAAGATCTTCATAATAATACCAAATTTCTCTTATTGAAGATCTTCATTATGCATTTGTAGTTTAAAAAAACCCTGAATATCTCATCAATATAGGGTCAGTTATAACCTATAGCAATAACCTAGAAGCATCCTCTGTGTCTAAAATTATCAAAGATATATAATAAGGTATCATCAAATTCACACTAAAAGGGTCTCATCTACATAGACAAATTTGAAATTTACTCTCATTAATACATACAGTGTACTATGTGAAATCTGACATTTGAGTATTCCGACATTCTGCATAATCCGACATCTTCTGTCTCGATTGATTTCCTTCTTACTCCGACACTCTGAGTATTCCGAATTACGACATTGATCAGTGGTCCTGACACTCAGAAAAATCTGTATAATCCGACATCTACTCATCTTGATCACTTATCGTCAATTAGATAACTAAATTATGCTGCTTGATCACCGCCAATGACCTCGCTTCAAGATCAAGGTCATTCATTGCCTTTAGATTAAAGGATTTATGCCAAGTTGCTCTTTTACATTGAAAATATTTCAGATACACTGTCATTAATGCATTCGTATCGATTTTACTGGAAAAAAAGAAATTTTATTTACCACTTTTTTTCATTTCAAAAGGCTAATTTAGCGCTTCTCAAATTATGCATATTTTCCGCCACTACTCGGGAATCTTCGTTTGATGACATCATACTAGACATATGTTCTGATGCCGCCATTGAATCATAAGCAAAACGTTCACACAACTTAATTTTCATATGGTGTACTGTGTGGCATTGACCAGGCGGTGATCATGAATTGGCTCATTGTCATCTATGGGTCCGTCAACTTCAACAAACCAGGTCATTAACCTCTATACAGCAAAGGCTCTCAAGTGTTGTTGGCATTTCTCTACACAATCCACAAAGGCAGCTATTTAATAAGTAATATCTGTATTTCAACTCGATGGCCACATTCAATCAATGTTTACGGAAATACAGACTGAATCTAGTGTCTGACGTTCAGACTAACCCCATCTACGTCGAAGCTGTACGTAGGCAAATAGACTGGATGGTAGAGGCTACGTATTCACCTAGGTGACCTTTTGACCCGCGCCGCCATATTAACACTGACTTTATGTGATGATAATAATAGGCCTACTACGGTCCGGAGATATATCCAATATGCTTATTTCTTTTTCATTTTCTTTTGAAATGGATATCAATGAGCTTCTGCAATGTTAATTATCATTGCTTTCAACCTGATAGTTTATGGTCACGACTGTTTAAACTCTATCCACTTACCATCTGTATTACCGATTCGGGTTGTTTGTAGAAAAAGAATCGGTTTTGTCGTCTGAGAAATCGGAATTGTCAGAGCTTTCAGAGCCATCAGAATATTTTAGTACTGATCGTTTGTCTTCCAAAAGCGGCTCAAACTGATATGGCTGGATCATGGTCGAAATAGTTGGATTCCATGGCAGTAATGAAAGTGAAAGATCGATGTTTGCAAGGCTTCAACTATAGATGGCAGGCTGCCAGTCTATCGAGTGTCGTCTATGACGTCATAGATCAGCTGACTGCTAACCAATTTAACTCTCGACTGGAAAGCGACCAGAGTCAGAAATCTAAGGTTTTTGTCAAAAATATTGTTCTGGGAGACATTTTTAAGCCCTTGTCAATGATTATAGGTAAAAATCATTGTAATTACGGGGAAATTTTACGTCTTGGCATAAATCCTTTAAATGGCATTGGTACTCGTATCATTCATTACACCGTATAGAACAGAAATATGCAACTTGTTTCACGTTTTATCAAAAATCTCAGGCTAGCAATTTTCGTCCTGTGAAGCGTGCCGTACTGATGTGTCTCTGGATATGTAACAGCAAATTATTGGAGATTATGAAAAAGCGCCGCGCTCTTCGCAGTCCTATTTAGCTATGAAATTTGGTTTCCATCGAACAACAATAAGCAGCATTTTAAAACGTAAAGAAGAATTTAAAACAAAGTTTGCCGACAATATTAATTCCAATAAAAAGTGTATGTACGGTAGCTCAAAATATGCACAATTAAATAATAGTAAGGTATTCCACTGAATTGTCTTTTATTATTGTCTTATTATTAGAAAGGTATACCGTCTGTAAAATGTGGGTCACTGAGCTATAAATAGTAACACATGGCCAGGTCAAAACTCTGAATACTCCAACACTCTTGCTAATCCAATATTTTTTTGCAGTCCCAGTGTATGTCGGATTATGCAGAGTATACTGTACCTGCATACCAAGTTTCATCAAGATCCGATAAAAACTGTAGCCCCCATCGTGTTTAATAGTCCAATTTGATGTATTTTAATAAGTCAAGGGTAATAACTCAAAAAACATTCATTGAAAAATCGTCAAATTCGAAATTACATCTACAAATCAATTTGCAGATGAGATATCACATCCTACATACAAAATATTTTTGAAAAAAATTCATTCAAAGTCCTACCAAACCTGTAATAGTCAACTGGTCAACGTAGTCCACACCTCCCATGCCCTTGTTGTAGTTTGTTATGGCGTCAGATACAACTTCAACCGCTCATCCTTTTGTTGTGTGGCTTTATTCTGTCATGTTGGAATTTAAATTGTAGATAAGACGTGAACAGTCTTTTTGTCCTGCCATGCTGTTGCCAGAAGATTTCCACTTTGTTTAGATTCTGTATCCCCACTTTTCATTTTAGACAGCGGATAATTTTACTGTTTGAACGTATAGTTCCACAGCAATAAGTTTTCTTTTTCAAAAGTTCCACTGCAAGTTTGACTCTGGAGAAAAAGTGTCAAAATTCATCCACCATTTTTAATGTCAGATCCAATCAACTAAATTGACTTCTTGTCCATCTGCTTACTTGCCTGTATAAATTTGAAATTTGTGAACATATCCTGAGTCTGGACTGGCAGCCATCCACACTTCACTGGTTTCATCGGCATGTAGTGTATACAGAGTTCGCACAGCCTTGAAAAACCCTTGAATTCCGTCCGTTGCCTTGAAAAACCTTGATTTCAAAAAAAGTCTTTGAAAACACCATAAAAAAACCTTTTTCTCGGACATGGGTGACAACAATATACGCCCCCCCATTTCATGTGGGCGCATAAAAAGTAATATTTCAGAGCTGGGCCCACTGGGAAATGGTCTCCTTGGTAACATGTACATCTTGATCGCCGCCATTGTTCTAATCTAAGTTTATCGCTATGTCCGGAAGATGTACTTTTAACCGATCTTGGTTACAAATGAGTGAATTTAGTAAATGGAGGTTAAAGATAACCGAAACCATGCTCGCTGTTCAGTGTGTAACAAAACTATAAACCTGGCAAAAATGGGACAAGCAGCTCTGAAATCTCACATGAGTAGTGAAAAACATGTCAGTTTGATTAAGTCAATGGAAGGACAGATAATGTCGGTGTCTTCAAATGTTAGTGGCGGTGACAAAACCTAGTTTACCATCGATGAATCCTCTTCAAAGCAGGTCAAGTAGCAATGTGACAAGTTACGTGTCTGTTGGTAATGCTGCCATGAAAGCAGAAATTTTATGGGTTTTAAGAACTAGGCTATAACTACCCATTCTTGTAAGCACCACCAGTACTAGCCTACACATACACACGTTATGGAGAAAAGAGAACCAAACTTCCTGATGATTTGCAAATACACACACATCTTCAGGCAAAGAACAGATTAACCCCATTGCCTTTGACAAATATTAACTATCTTTATTGATTTCACAGTTCAGAAGTTAGGTACATGTGTATTCTGTCAGACTAATATACTTGAAAAGTCCTTGAATTTCAAAGTCCAGAGTCCTTGAAAAGTCTTTGAATTTTTGAGGCAAAGTGCTGTATGAACCCTGTGTATAAATCTTAGCCTGCCCTTGAACTTGATCATTCCTTCATCTATACTTATGTTTTTGGAAGGTATATGTTCTTGTTGAAATGCTTTATTGAACAAGCCCACAAAAGGTCTGACCTTGTATAGTTTATCAAATCCATCCTCACCTTTGGCTGGCTGCTTTTCAGCATTATTCATGTTTTCATCATCACTGGAGTCACCTTCACTTTCGATTTCAATGTCACTTTCATTTTCGGAATCGGAATCAACTTTTTTTTCGGCTAAACGAATGTCCACATTGTCAAATCCATAGAACACCGAACCACTTGAAGCACTCGAATTTCCTTCCATAATTTCTTCCATGATTTTCTTCAGAAAAATGAAATTTTGTCGCAATTATTTGATGAAAGTTAGTCTCGTTAGTCCTCCATTTTGACTGCTAAGAATTGGTAGTCATGTAACTAGCGCCACCATATGTGGCAATAGAACAGGCACTAAGCAAATGCTATGTGAATGGAGTTGAGTGCAGTCCCGTGTTTTCAGAGAAAAACATCTGGATGAATCGGGCGCTCCCATACAGAAAGGGTTAAGTCATCATCAAATCCACACAAACAGAGTCTCATCAACACAGACATAGACAAATTAGAACTTGACCTAGATCTCATCAATATAAACATCGGCTAAAATCTGTAGTCAAAAACACAAAATTTCATAAAACTGTTCACAAGCCAACAACTTTTGATGCGTTATCAAAGCCAAGGCAATAACTCAAATTTAGTTCATCAAAATTTCAAGTAATAGATGATCAAATCAAATTTCATTAAAATCAAATGAAAATAGTCTTCATAGTGTTCACAAACAAATGATAACGCATTTTTTCTAAGTAAAGGGCAATAAACATCAAAACCTTTCATTGAAAAATCGTTAATTTTGAAGATCAAGATCTCATCAATATAAATGCTCACACCAAATTTCATTAAAGTCTGATTGTCTTCATAATTTGTGTAAATTATCTCTGATTTCAAATGTTTAACTCATATTCTGTTCTGCTCACACGAATAGTCGAATAATTAAATTCAAATCCGTTTTTGGGAATATTCGAATCGGATTTTACCATTCGATTATTCGAACGTACATTGACTAACTTGATTTGTAAAAAAGTTCATTCCGAAAATTATTTCGCAGTTTAGAAATTCTCCCTGTCAATAAGGTTGATCTGCTAACTTTGTCTTCTACCTGACCAGAGTATTGTTTCACAAACTAAATACTATTGTTAACAAGAAAAGGACATTGGATCCCAATACTGTCAACCGACTGACATTTGACAGAGAACTCTTGAGAAAACAGTAGTTTGTCCAAGGTGAGATGGCGTAGAAATGACTATAATTTTACTATAAACTTATTTATTGGTGTTAAAAGTTTACTTTCGGTCGTTCAAATAGGCCTCGGTCCTTTTTTTGTATCTTTTCACGCAATGTAAGCTTTGAAATATGTCTTTATTATTATGTGCAAAAATACATAAATGTGACACAACATCAGGAGTAAAGAAAATATTTTCCAACAATGCTTACACAAGTTTCAGATGGCATATGGCTTTCTACAGAACTATGCTTTGAGATGTTCCCCGTGTCGCCAGGTCTATTAATACTTTCTATAATGCATTGTCAAGTCTTTTGAACCATGCTACTTGTTCCATTTACCAGTGCTGGATAATCAAGACATTTCAACATCAAAGTAGAAGATAGCTTGTGTTGCAAGATAACATATGCCCACTGGCAGTTGTCAGAATAATAAAACAGTCTTTAGTGACTAAAGTACGAATTTTCTCATATTGAAGAAATTATTCATGCTGAATAATTCCAGAAAATTTTTTAAAATCAATATCAATAACCCAAATACAACAAACAATTAAATCACACAGCTCTAATCAAGGGCAAAACACAACTTTTGACGCGTGTTACAAAGTCAAGGGCAATAACTCATCGAAAATGTGTCAAGTTAGAACTTGTCCGAGATCTTATCAATTTCAATGATCACAACAAGTTTCATCAGAATCGGTTGAAAACTGTAGCTTCTATTGTGCTCACGAACAAATTTTGACGCGTTTTTACAAAGTCAAGGGCAATAACTCGAAAACCGTTCATCAAAATTGCATCAAGTTAGAACTTGTCCGAGATCTTATCAATTCCAATGATCACAACAAGTTTCATCAGAATCGGTTGAAAACTGTAGCGTCAATCCTGCTCACAAACTATGTTTAGCAAATTTCGACCCAGTTTAACAAAGTCAAGGGCAATAACTCAAAAACCGTTCATCGAAAATGCGTCAAATTAGAACTTGTCCGAGATCTTATCAATTCCAATGATCACACTAAGTTTCATCAGAATCGGTTAAAAACTGTAGCTTCAATCCTGCTCACGAACTATTATTAACAAATTTCGATGTGTTTTAACAAAGTCAAGGGCAATAACTCAAAAACCGTTCATCAAAAATGCTAATTAGAAGTTGTCCGAGATCTTATGAATTCCAAAGATCACACCAAGTTTCATCAGAATCGGTTGAAAACTGTAGCTTCAATCCTGCTCACGAACTATTTTTAACAAATTTCAACACGTTTTAACGAAGTCTAGGGCAATAACTCAAAAACTGTTCATCGAAAATGCGTCAAGTTAAAACTTGTCCGAGATCTTATCAATTCCAATGATCACACTAAGTTTCTTCAAAATCGGTTGAAAAGTGTAGCTTCAATCCTGCTCACGAACTATTTCTAACAAATTTCGACGCGATTTAACAAAGTCAAGGGCAATAACTCAAAAACCTTTCATCGAAAATGCTTCATGTTAGAACTTGTTCGAGATCATATCAATTCCAATGATCACACCAAGTTTCATCAGAATCGGTTGAAAACTGTAGCGTCAATCCTGCTCACGAACTATTTCTAACAAATTTCGACGCGATTTAACAAAGTCAAGGGCAATAACTCAAAAACCTTTCATCGAAAATGCTTCATGTTAGAACTTGTTCGAGATCATATCAATTCCAATGATCACACCAAGTTTCATCAGAATCGGTTGAAAACTGTAGCGTCAATCCTGCTCACGAACTATTTCTAACAAATTTTGACGCATTTTAACAAAGTCAAGGGCAATAACTCAAAAACCGTTCATCGAAAATGCGTGAAGTTAGAACTTGTCCGAGATCTTATGAATTCCAATGATCACACCAAGTTTCATCAGAATCGGATGAAAACTGTAGTTTCAATCCTGCTCACGAACAACTTTTAACAAATTTCAAGGCGTTCTAAGTCAAGGGCAATATCTCAAAAATAATGTCAAATTCAAACTTGACCGAGATCTTATCAATCTAAAGCATCACACCGAGTTTTATCAAAATCAGATAAAAACTGTAGTCTCTAGTGCATTTAACAATTATGAGTACGATATATAGACACAGCTTTATGGAACAACAATCACTGGTTAAAGTTTTATGCCATGAGTTTTCTCTTGTCATAATATAACCTTATTCTAAATAATATAATTACCCAACCTATCACCCCTGTAAACTATAACATCATAATAGACTATTCCATGTAACCTTATATATAGACATGCACTGTTCTTAACATCCAACACCACAACCAAATAATACCATTTGTTGCAACCTTTAATCATACAGCTGTAAAAACTTCATCTGTAGTCAAACAGTATTACAGTGATTTACAGGTTCCCCAATGTATACACCAAACGTCTTGTAATTGTCTGCAAGTGCAATAAAAACCTAAGCAACTTCCTAGTCAGTGGTAGACTGGATTAAAGCTAGCAAAGTTTGCTTTGGATCCAAGATAAGTGTCAAATGTAGTCTCTTCAAAAGCCAATTAAATATTTAACCATGTCTTTGATATCTCTAAGCTAGCATTTAAAAGTCTCAATGATATGTATAGATTTTGGTATTGATATGTTGTTTTTAAGCATTAATAAATATTGTTTAAATCTGAATCTCTACTATTTTTACTGTCAAAAACAAGGGCAAAAACTCATACTAATTATTTTTCGATTTTTTGGATTTTCATTAGGGATCATCCTTGGGTGATAGCAAACACTCACATTAAGTTACATCAAAATCCATCAAGAATTGCACCTTCTAGAGTGATTATGAGCATTTCAAGAACAAGGGCAATAACTCATACTAAATATTTTTCGATTTTTCTGATTTTCAATAGGGTTCATCCTTGGGTGATTACAAACAATCATACTAAGTTTCATCAAAATCAGTCCAGAATTGTGCCTTCTAGAGTGTTTACGAGCAATTACAGACGGCAAACATGGGTGACAGCAAAATACGCCGCCCATTTCTTGTTAGCGTATAAAAATCAAAATATTACCAACAGATACACACAAACCAAGTTTCATCAAGATCGATTAAAGATTTCTATTATGTCTACAAGCTAATTTGACTTGTAAAAAATTGTAGCCTCTATCGTTCTTACAAGCATACATGTGTAGTCTACCAATGTTGTCCACCGCTCTACCGACGAGATACCCAATTCTACTGAAACTTTGTTTTTTTCCTAACCAAATTTTCACGGGAACTACCGATATCAATGTCCAAATTCTCTACCATAAATCAACAAGATAGCTTGCGTTACAAGATAACATACGCCCACTGGCAGCTGTCAGAAATAATAAAACAGTCTTTAGTGACTAAAGTACGAATTTTCTCATATTGAAGAAATTATTTATGCTGAATAATTCCACAAAATATTTTAAAATCATAATCAATAACCCAAATACAACAAACAATTAAATCACACAGCTCTAATCAAGGGCAAAAAACAACTTTTGACGCGTTTTTCGTAAGTTAATGGCATTAACTCAAAAACATTTCATAGAAAATGCGTCAAGTTAGAACTTGCCCGAGATCTTATCAATTTCAATGATCACACCAAGTTTCATCAGAATCGGATGAAAACTGTAGCTTCTATTGTGCTCACAAACAAATTTTGACGCGTTTATCGTAAGCTAATGGCATTAACTCAAAGATAGCTTGCCAGGCAAGGTAACATACGCCCACTGGCAGCTGTCAGAAATGATTAAACAGTCTTTAGTGACTACAGGGTTGCACAATATAGCTAATAGAGTGAAACGTCAAGTCAGACACGATATTTCGGTAAAATATTATCCGATCATCGCAAAAATCGATAGGGATCATCTTCATAATAACATTGACATACAATCTGTAAAGAATTGTAGCCTGTAGAGTGAGCACGAGTTGCACAATATAGCTAATAGAGTAAAACGTCAATATTTCGGTGAAAAATTATCCTATCAAATAGATCATCATGAAAATCAATAGGGATCATCTTCATAATGACATTGACACACAAAATAAAAATCAAAAGAATCTGTAAAAAATTGTAGCCTGTGGAGTGAGCACGAGTTGCACAATATAGCTAATAGAGAAAAACGTCAGGTCAGACACGATATTTCGGTGAAAAATTATCCGATCATCACGAAAATCAATAGGGATCATCTTCATAATGACATTGACACACAAAATAAAAATCAAAAGAATCTGTAAAAAATTGTAGCCTGTGGAGTGAGCACGAGTTGCACAATATAGCTAATAGAGAAAAACGTCAGGTCAGACACGATATTTCGGTGAAAAATTATCCGATCATCACGAAAATCAATAGGGATCATCTTCATAATGACATTGACACACAAAATAAAGATAGCTTGCCAGGCAAGGTAACATACGCCCACTGGCAGCTGTCAGAAATGATTAAACAGTCTTTAGTGACTACAGGGTTGGACAATATAGCTAATAGAGTGAAACGTCAAGTCAGACACGATATTTCGGTGAAATATTATCCAATCATCGCGAAAATCGATAGGGATCATCTTGATAATGACATTGACATACAAAATAAAAATCAAAAGAATCTGTAAACAATTGTAGCCTGTAGAGTGAGCACGAGTTGCACAATATAGCTAACAGAGTAAAACGTCAGGTCAGACACGATATTTCGGTGAAAAATTATCCGCTCATCATGAAAATCGATAGATCATCATGAAATTCAATAGGGATCATCTTCATGACGACATAGACATACAAAATAAAAATCAAAAGAATCTGTAAAAAATTGTAGCCTGTAGAGTGAGCACGAGTTGCACAATATAGCTAATAGAGAAAAACGTCGAGTCAGACACGATATTTCGGTGAAAAATTATCCGATCATAACGAAAATCAATAGGGATCATCTTCATAATGACATTGACACACAAAATAAAAATCAAAAGAATCCATAAAGAACTGTAGCCTGTAGAGTGAGCACGAGCCAAATGTGAACGGACGGACGGACCGACGGGGTGATTACAATATACGCCAATCTTACGTGTGGGCGTATAAAAATCAAAAGAATCCATAAAGAACTGTAGCCTGTAGAGTAAGCACGAGCCAAATGTGAACGGACGGAACGACGGGTGATTACAATATACGCCCATCTTACGTGTGGGCGTATAGAAACATTTTATTGAAAATGCGTCAAGTTAGAACTTGTCCGAGATCTTATCAATTTCAATGATCACACCAAGTTTCATCAGAATTTTGAACAAATTTCAAGGCGTTCTAAGTCAAGGGCAATATCTCAAAAACCGTTCATCGAAAATATGTCAAATTCGAACTTGACCGAGATCTTATCAATCTAAAGCATCACACCAAGTTTCATCAAAATCAGATAAAAACTGTAGTCTCTATAGTGCTCACAAGAAATGTTGACGGACGGACGGACGAATGCAAGTCGAATGATACTGTCTAATAGTCGAATGGTAAAAATCACCATTCATGTGAACACTATATTCTGTAGTCATTAATAAATGAGAGTTCACATCATCCGTGTATTAGTATTATGTGTTTTGATTGAAGTATAGCATCTTAGTCTTAAAGGGGTTGATTGGGACGGAGGAGACACAAATATTTTCAGATATTTCTGATTTTCTATAGGGGTTTATCTTTGGGTGATTACAAACACTCACTCAAAATTTCATCAAATTCTGTCACGAATTGTGCTTTGTAGAGTGTTTACGAGCTAAAAATTGAATGTCTTTTCAAGAACAAGGGCAATAACTAATTTTTCCTTATTTTCAATAGGGTCATCCTTACAAACACTCATGCCAAGTTTTGTTAAAACAATTGTTCTAGAGTGTTTACGAGCTAAAGTTAAATGCTTTTTCAAGTACAAGGGCAGTAACTATTATCAAATATTTTTCGATTTTTCTGATTTTCATTAGAGTTTATTCTTTATGATTACAAACACTCAAACCAAGTTTCATCAAAATCCATCCAGAACTGTGCCTTCTAGAGTGTTTATGAGCAATTGTGGACAGGCAGACAGACAAGGGTGACCCCAATATATGCCTCTTAAATTATGTGGGCATATCAAAATATATATACTGACCTAGTCAATGTTTTTAATTTACTCTCAATACTCCTGTGTCTCATACACAATCTTGTCAGAGCACTTCCTACTTCTTTGGTAGCACCTGAAGTTATAGATGTTTAGAAAGTTTAATACATTTCCAGCATGAGAATTCAACCTAGATATATTGGAACAAACTTATTTTTCATGCCTCAGGGCCACAAAACCTTATTCAATAACTGATTTAATAACACGACAGTAAGCTTACTGTTCTGGGTTTATAACAAATGTTCATAAACATAAACTTGTTGCACAGGTTACTAACTATGCAAATTAGGTCATGTATTCATGAACCATGCAAACAGTACAACATGGCTTTCTTTGAAGTTGATGACTCAATTAAAATTTAAGGTAAAGGGCTTGAAATTGTTTTAAATAAAATAACAACAATTTAGTTATCACATAAACATGTTTATCTAGATCTTATTTGTTATGTGCAAGGAAATTTTTTAGACTGGTGCAAAAAGGTGAACCTCAAAATAAAGGCCTATATACAAAGATAGCTTACCAGGTAAGGCTATATATGCCCATTGGCAGCTTTGATTTAAAAAGATAGCTTGCCAGGCAAGGTAATATACGCCCACTGGCAGCTTTGATTTTAAATAAAAACATTTGGCAGTACAGTAACAATTACCAGTATGAAATATTCAACCTTCAGTAATACACTTCTTTTGAACTTTTTGAGGCGATACTGGATAATATTACCAAGTTTCATCAAAATCTGTCAAGAACTGTGCCTTCTGGAGTGTTTACGAGCTAAAAATTGAACGCGTTTTCAAGAACAAGGGCAATAACTCATACTAAATAGTTTTCGATTTTTCGGATTTTCAATAGAGTTTATCCTTTGGTGATAACAATCACTCATGCCAAGTTTTGTCAATATCTGTCAAGAATTGTCCCTTCTGGAGTGTTTAGGAGCTATAAATTAAACACTAGATCAAGGGCAATAACGCATACTAAATATTTTTCGATTTTTCTGATTTTCAATAGGGTTTATCCTTGGGTGATAACAAACACTCATGCAAAGTTTCGTCAAAATCTGTCAAGAATTGTCTCTTCTAGAGTGTTAACGAGCTAAAAATTGAACACGTTTTCAAGAACAATGTCAATAACTCATGCTAAATATTTTTCGATTCATCTGATTTTCAAAAGGGGTTCATCTTTGGGTAATTACAAACACTCATGCCAAGTTTCGTTTATATCCATCAAGAATTGTGTCTTGTAGGGTGTTTACGAGCAATTGTGGACGGACGGACGGACATGGGTGACGGCAAATACGCCCCCCATTTTATGTGGGGTATAAAAATAGAATGCATATAAAAACAAGGGCAATAACTCAACCGAACTGAAGTTAGACAAGTAGAACTTTAAATTCTAATGTCTACATTTTGAGACTAGTTCGAAAATGTTTGTTTAAAGACGTGTGCTTAGGGGCATTAATGATGGAAAACTTTCCAGTTAAGGTGCGGGTAAACGAGCAGTCTTGGTCATAGATTTTTGTCGCCGATTAGAGTCTTGAGTAAAATCTTGCGTGTACGCGTATTTCAGTGACAAGATTATCACATCCCCCAACAGGATTTATAGTATCAAATAAGTTTGATAATTGTCTCCAATAGTTTTATCCTGTTCAACACTGACTATAATCATCTTCCTTTCAACTACATGCTCTGCATCATCGTATCACAAATATGGGTTTTGACATGGTCTTATTTACCCGTATGGAACTAAGCCCACTACACTTTGTTTTTGGGGTGTGGAAAAGATTGGTGACATTCAAATCTTACCAATCAGATTGGTAGAACAGAAATGAGGTTTTGCCGCCGCTCGTTTAAAGAGATAAATAATAATTCCACAAAATTTTTTAAAATCAATATTAATAACCCAAATACAACAAACAATTAAATCACACAGCTCTAATCAAGGGCAAAAAACAACTTTTGACACGTGTTTACAAAGTCAAGGGCAATAACTCAAAAAATGTTCATCAAAAATATCTCAAGTTATAGCTCCTTCGAGATCTTATCAATTCCAGTGATCACACCAAGTTTCATCAGAATCGGTTGAAAACTGTAGTTTCTATTGTGCTCACAAACAAATTTTGACACGTTTTTCATAAGTCAAGGGCAATAACTCAAAAACCGTTCATCGAAAATGCATCAAGTTAGAACTTGTCCGAGATCTTATCAATTCCATTGATCACACCAATTTTCATCAAAATCGGTTGAAAACTGTAGCTTCTATTGTGCTCACAAACAAATTTTGACACGTTTTTCATAAGTCAAGGGCAATAACTCAAAAACCGTTCATCGAAAATGCATCAAGTTAAAACTTGTCCGAGATCTTATCAATTCCATTGATCACACCAATTTTCATCAAAATCGGTTGAAAACTGTAGCTTCTATTGTGCTCACAAACAAATTTTGAAGCGTTTTACAAAGTCAAGGGCAATAACTAAAAAATAGTTCATCAAAAATATCTCAAGTTAGAACTTGTCCGAGATCTTATCAATTCCAATGATCATAAAAAGTTTGATCAAATTTGGTTGAAAACTGTAGCTTCTATAGTGCTCACAAACACATTTTGAGGCGTTTTTACAAAGGCAAGGGCAGTAACTCAAAAACCGTTCAGCGAAAATGCGTCAAGTTAAAAATTGTTTAAAAAAATAGTTTAATTTTCAGACATGGCAAGGCACATAATTCTCTAACTTGTTTTCATTATTTTGAGCATCTAATTTTCCCAACACATTGAAACAAGTGGTTGCCTAGCAAGATAGGCCTACTTCCATGATAAATTTTCAGTATTTTAAGGCGTTCTCCAATAGGTGTCAAAATCTTACCAAAAATCTAACTTATCCAAGATATTGTTGATTTAAACCAACACAAAATTTCATCAAATTCGGACTGTCACCCCTATCGCATTCAAAAGCCACATTTACCACGATTGTGTATCATACAGAATGAAAAGATAGCTTGCCAGAGAAGGTAACATACACCAACTGGCGGCTGTCAGAAATGATTATCGAGTCATTGGTGATTAAATATGAATTTTCTCATTTATTTTCAAGATCGTTTAAAGATAGCTTGCCAGGCAAGGTAAGATACACCCACTGGCAGCTTTGATTTTGAATAAAGATAGCTTGTGAAGCAAGATAACATACGTGGGTGGGTTTTAAAAGCCAACCGCCTACCGCTACCAACCGGCATACCAGAGTGAAAAAAACGCTCTAAAATGAGCATTGTTAAATTTAAGGATCGTAGATTTTCATACTACAAAACGAAACTATTCCATTTGACAGAATTTTTGTTGACGTCAATATTATGGAATCAAAATTATTTTAAAAATGAAACGAAACAAATTAATATCTCTTTTTTCGCTTTGAGATATTTCCCTTCACATTTTCTGATTCAATTCGTGTTTAAAATAGCAATAATCTCTTTTAAAAATAAAATGGGGCACACAATAAAATGTACAAAAACCTCTAGATTTTTTTTAATGATCACAACGACTGAACAAGGTCGTTTGTTTCAGAGTTACTTCCCTTAACTTTTTACTGTCGTCAGGAACATGGAGCATCAAGGCCTAGGAATCTTTCTTCCACCTAAAAGAATTTTTTCAAAATTAATCCTTGACGTAGACTATACTAATTCTGTGAGCATAGTCTACGTCAAGGATTAATTTTGAAAAAATTCTTATACACTAATATTTAGCAATTTTGAAACCTCTTGGGTAGCTTGTCCTTAAAATGTCTGTGTCTTTGGCCATTTTGTGTAGATTTGGTTGTCGTGGGTCATAGGTGTTAGTCCATGGAATAATCTTCATTACAAGCTACAGAATGATGGACATATTAAAAACAAGTAAAATCATTGTGGCAGGACACAGGAATAAGACCTTGGGAAATTTATTAAGGGAAAACAAATTAAAACAGTGTGTAGAAAATGTGAATATTTCTAAAAGTGTAGGATGTGTACCTTGTAATAAACCCAAGTGCAAAACTTGTGAAAAGATGAACACAACTAACACAATCACCAATAGACACTCAAAATCATTTTTTATCAAAGACTCTTTAAATTGTCAGAGTAATTTTGTTATATATTGCCTTACTTGTGAATTGTGTAAATTTCAGTATGTTGGCCAGACAATAACCCCCTTCAATATTAGACATAACAAACATAGGAGCAAATTTAAATTGAAAAAGGTTCATAAAGCTCCTCATATTGCCCCCCATTTTAACCAACCTGGTTATGATTATAAATGCACACTTCTTGAGAAAATTCCAAATGAAAGCAAAAGCAAATTTGACAGTGCAGAAACTCTGTGGATTCATAGACTTGACTCTGTATGGCCGTATGGATTGAACCCAGGAGGTTTCAATATTGCTAAATATTAGTGTATTCCCCCCTCCCCCTTTTTTTCCCTTCCTGTTTAGATTTTTTGGCAAATCCTGGGCCCTGTTCCACTAACATTCTTACGCTTAAATTTTGTGTAAGTTTATCTTACGAAAGAAAAGAACAAAATTTTCCGTTTCACTAAAAAACTTACGCAAAAAAGTTCGTAAGTTTTTCTTAAACTTACGACAGGGTTTCGGCTGTCGTAAGTTGACGTGACTAATGTAATGTCCATAGCAACGTCAACGTCAAAATGGCAGAACACCTGTTGTTTGGACTGCGTAGGCCGAGAGATTAAGAGTTTTTCATCCAAGGATGAATAATTTGATCCGTTTGGATGATGTGGATTTTAAGAAACGTTATCGGTTAACCAAACGTTGGTTGATGATTTGCGAGAAGATCTCTCTAATTGTGGAAGATCACGCGCAGTTTCGCCAGAAATACAGGTGAGCTAAACATTAATTATGATCTTCTAAGTCTTATTTATAAGTGATACAAGTCTGTGATAATGATTTTTATCATTCTTGGCAAGCTTGATGTGAGCTGATAGACCCCACTGGAAATAAGTTTTTTACTTCTAAAGAAGTGAAATTAGGGTTACAAGGTTGTGAAGAAGTAACACCGCCACAAGGTAGGCCTACTCCGTTGTAGGACGCCATTTTGTAGTCTGGTAATGCTATCACAAATCACGTGACGCGAGACACGACGAAAGAAAGATCGTAAGTCCTTTAATGAAACAGGCGTAAGTTTTTGCGTAAGATTAACTTACGAACAAATATTTTGCGTAAACTTACGCACTTTAGTGGAACTGGGCCCCGAAGTCATCATTACATACTTGTTATGTTGTATCTAAGATTTTGATGGCATAAATCTTCTGAGGTCATGTTATCAAGAATCAAATTGCCTCCCACCATTTTGTGATTTGACTCTTCTCTTGTTATGTGGTTTCTAAGATTGTGACGTCATAAACCTTATGAGGTCATAATGTAATTTTAATCTTAACTGCCTTCCACCATTTGTAGTTTGTTTCTTCCCCTGATGAAGTCAAAACTTTTTTGACGAAACGTTGGGTATTTTAAAGGAGGGTATTTGATGTCAAGTTTTATTATTTATTACACCAAGTTCAGTATACATCAAATGAATCGCTGTACTACTAGTGGTATTGGTGATCCCATCAAAAAGTCTTCTGTGATTGGTTATTGCTGACTGTTTTTTCTTTTTGGAATCAGCACATGTTCATGTTGGTGTATAAAAATGCATCTTAGTTTGAATTTATTGACATATATTTACTGTCAGTCATTTATGCTGAGTTTTTCACAATATTTTCAAAATCAATATCAATAACCAAAATACATCAAATCAAATTATCAAATCACTCTTCTCTGATGTCTTAAATTTTCAATGATATTTTATCAGTCAAGGGCAATAACTCAAAAAGTGTCCATCAAACAATCATCAAATTCGCACTAAACCAAGATCTCATCAATATCAATGAGCACACCAAAATTAATTAAAGATGCATTAATTTGCTCATTTTTCTTTGTCAAATCATGCTTACTTATTGATTAATCAGTGTTTCTAATGAATTATACAAATATTCATATGTTAAAATACCGTATGTGGACGTAGAAAGACTGGGGGAAGTCATTTACTCAAATCTGCTTTGAGAAGCTAAATTTAGACTCCATAATTGTTCACGTGACCAAATGACGTCATTATTACCGACTGTTGAACAAGCGAGTGGCTGAGATTTTAACTGATTCCCTTCCATGAAATTACACCAACATTCATAGACATCCTTATCGAAACATATTCTTAGATTTTCTTGATCCCATTTCTTCTTTGTTCCCTTTATATTCTGAATCTGAAGCCTTTTTAAATTGTAAACTGTGCATTCTTCGAGCCGCCATATTGTTGTTGTGAGAAAAGAAAGGAATGCGGTGAGTGCACATTCGCGGATATTTAAACGATTTTTAACCAATCACAGATGTCCCTGACTGTATACACTGGTTATTCTTTTAAAAATAATAGCCAATCATATTAAACATTGGAAATCAGGACTATTGGAAATGTAAACACGGGGATTCCCTCGGTAATTAGCTAAATACGAGTTAATTAGAGACCCCAAAGATTAACTCTTGTACTATTGATTTTAGTATCAATTCAAGACCAAAAATTTTGCAATCCAAGACCATTCCATTCAGAAATAAGAAACGAAAAGTGACCAGGATTATAACATGTTTAATTAATTAATTTCAAAAAAAATATCAGTAACGGTCAATTGTTGGCAATAGATGGATTTTTATGAAGGTTTCACTACTTTTTCAATGTCCTATTTTAATAAGAGCCTGTGGATTGTTACTAGACAGCTTCGTTTATACCAATGACTAAAAGATAGCACTTTATAAAATTTCAGATTTTGACTTTTGTCGCTGACTTTTTTTGTTTTAATTTTAGCGTTTTTTTCAACATCTACAATTTTATTTCAATCGTCTAAAAATTTAATAGTAGATAAGCATTTTGATTCCTGACAAAAATCTATTTTCAAAATTTCGATATCACTTCCGGTTTTGACGTCATTCGCCTCTAAACTTGAAATTTCAACTTCCGGAATTTTGTAGGTATTTGAAAAATTCTTTTTGAAATTAATTAAAATTGTCCCTATAACAATTTTCGAATGAAAAAATTTGAACCGGAAGTAACGTGTTAGACGCCATCTTGATGTGACCAATTTTTGTAAAAATCGATATTAAGCTTCAGGGGTAAATCTGATTTGTGTGATTTTGGTGTCTAAAGAATCTGCAATCGATTGCTAACAAAACTTAGGAAGCCGATTTTTGAATTTTGGATTTTTATTTTTTTATTTTCGGTTTTATGTTTTCAGTGATTGTCAAATATATTAAGGCTCATATCTAGTGACTTTGACCTTTGGTGACCTTGTGACCTGAACAAAAGTTGTTGCCCCTTACGAGATATATCCGTTGATATCCTCACTTTTGTTGTGCATCGTTAACTTCCGGTTCTACAGCCATTGGAAAATCCCGATTTTTGAAGAGCTCTGTCACGTGACCTAATTAACATATGACAAAAATTCTTATATATTCTTTGAGTGCATAAAATCTCCTTTTTGGTGATATATCACACTTGATATTTTGACCAAAATTGCGCGTTTAAAAAAATCGAAAATTTTGTACTGACTTCTATAGTAACTGTGCGTAAAATCACGGTGTCTATAATTTACCGACAGTCACCGTTGCCCTAAAAAAAAGTTTAACTACGAATATCTCATGATCTAATGATTGTAAAGACTTGAAATTTTGAACATTATTTAACAATGTACACATCATCACAGACAAATTAAAATTTTTGAAGTGGGCGTGGCACATCCGGTGTGCATTTACCTTTACCTGAAATATTTGCAATTGTTATATCTCTCACAGTTTTCAATTGTCACCTTAGAAATTTTGCATGAAAATAGATCACTGCTTAGGACAATTTGTGATAAGATTACAGTTGTTTGCGTTCTTTACTTTAAAAAAGGGAACAGGTTTAACAATTTTATAAATTTTCATTTTTGATCTTTAGCATGAATGACCTTGACCTTTGCATGGTCAAAGACCTTTGCATGGTCAAAGGTCATTGGCTAAGGATGACCATTCTTACTTTGATCTTTGATGTCCGATATATACTTCCGGTTTTGCAGACGTCCAAAACAGCAATTTTCGAAACTTCAAAGGCTCATATTACTTTTATTTGACATTTGTTGACCTTTTGACCTGAACAAAAGTTGTTGCCCCTTACGAGATATATCCGTTGATATCCTCACTTTTGTTGTGCATCGTTAACTTCCGGTTCTACAGCCATTGGAAAATCCCGATTTTTAACTTTGAAGAGCTCTGTCACGTGACCTAATTAACATATGACAAAAATTCTTATATATTCTTTGAGTGCATGAAATCTCCTTTTTGGTGATATATCACACTTGATATTTTGATCAAAATTGCGCGTTTAAAAAAATCGAAAATTTTGTACTGACTTCTATAGTAACTGTGCGTAAAATCACTGTGTCTATAATTTACCGACAGTCACCGTTGCCCTAAAAAAAAGTTTAACTACGAATATCTCATGATCTAATGATTGTAAAGACTTGAAATTTTGAACAGTATTTAACAATATACACATCATCACAGACAAATTAAAATTTTTGAAGTGGGCGTGGCACATCCGGTGGGCATTTACCTTTACCTGAAATATTTACAATTGTCATCCTAGAAATTTTGCATGAAAGTAGATCACTGCTTAGGACAATTTGTGATAAGATTACAGTTGTTTGCGTTCTTTACTTTAAAA
>NW_008709421.1:1851917-1868280 GCF_000327385.1 Lottia gigantea
GAATATCTCATGATCTAATGATTGTAAACACTTGAAATTTTGAACATTATTTGACATTGTACACATTATTACAGACAACACAAAATTTTTGCAGTGGGCGTGGTAAATCTGGGTTACTGATAGAGTTACATTTTGTTTAGGCATTTTACTTTAAAAAAGGGAATAGGATTTACAATTTATAAAATTTTGATATTTTGACCATTTACATGCATGACCTTGGTCTTTAGAAGGTCAAAGGTTATTGATCTACGATGTCCATTCATACTTTTATCTTTGATGTCCGACATATATTTTCGCTTTTACAAACGTCCCAAAACAGCAATTTTCAACACTTTTAAGGCTTATATTCTCTTTTATTTGACCTTTGTTGACCGCTTGGCCGAAACACAAATTATTGTACCTTTCCAAAAATATTTTCATTTTTGTTGTGCGAATTGAACTTTTAACTTTACAGCTATTTGAAAATTCGACTTTTTACTACCGAATGTTAACACCTTTTAGTACCGAATGGTATCAAATTTATGCGTCTTTTCACTACCGAACGGTAAACGGTTTAAACGATTTTTTCTACTATTGAACGTTTACATGCTTTTCTTTCCGTTAAGAAATCCCATTGTCACTTTAAAATGCAACGTTTTATCGATGTATCAGGTTGGATGCGCACTGCTTCGGTACCGTTATAACGGTTCTAGTTTTATATTTGAAATATATGTATCAAAGCATGATTAGAAGTCATATTTATAATAAGATTTTGAGTACCGGTAACGACTTGAATTAATTGTGTCAATTGCTTGTTTACTTGATTATCCAGACAGTGACAAGTTGTTTCAGGCAGACTGTCTAGCATAACAATCCAAGTAGTCAAAATTTACGGTCAAGTTGTTCTGGACCTAGTTTCCCGACGGTTCAATTGTCTTAATTACTGTTTGCAAGAGAAGAATATATTTTTCAATTCTTGACCGATGATTTAAAGAATGGACAATGAAATAAATCACACCTGATATTGAAAAGTAAATATTTTAGACATGAAGGAACATTTCTACCACAGCCAAACATGGCTGTGAATGCCAAAAATCTATCAAGAATTTAAAAAATCGGGTGCCATGGTCGCGATGGTCAGCAAGAGTTTCGAGCCCTGATTGATGGGATCTTGGACTGATTCGAATATTTCAATTTTAATTAAATTCAGTGTGATTATTTATATTGATGAGGTCTTGGTCTAGTTTGAATTATTCGATGAAAGGTTTTTGAGTTATTAATCTGTAAAGATTTAAGACATCACAAATGAAATGACATGAATGGAGTTTAACGTACTACTTTTCTGCACTATGTGGGCTAATGAAGATTGGCAATGCCATACAAGGTGCAATGAGAGAAATTTTGCCAGGACAGTGGCATTAGCCTGCTCTAATCCAAATTCCAACTGTCTATTGTCCCAACGGAATGACTACAGGCTTTTTCCATGTCAGCCCCTCTTACCTGCATCACTGACGGGGAAACCAATTTGAAAAACTCGACCTATGCCGGGATTGAACCCTGGACCTTGAGGTTAGCAAGAAAGGGTCTAACTCACTGAGCCTCTGCGGCTTCAAGCAGAGAGATTTGACATTTTGATTTGATGTATTTGGGTAATTGTTTGTTATCGAAATGTCAATTTTTTTTTTTTTTTTTCAATTTTTACGCACCTGCCTGTGTTTAGTTTACAGTAGTTGCTGCAACATTTCTATATCTGTAGACCTTCTGTAGTGGTAAAATCTATTCAGAGATAACGGCTTTAGATGATTTTGATGTCAAATGAAAGAACATAAAAAACAAGAACCCTCTAGAACCCCGATTTTTGATTTTCGCTTTTGCTTTTTTGAAAGTTTAAGGGTTCTTATATTTTGTGACCTTGACCTTTGATGACCTAGACCCTAAATTAGCCATTAACCTTGGCTATCAGTTGATACTTTCACATTTGACCTCCAACTTGTACTTCCGGTTATATAGCTGTCCGAAAACAGCTGAAAAAAGTTGAGGTAGGCATGGCACATCTGGGTTGAATTACTAATTGTTTGCATTTAGGGGCAGGGGCATATCTCGCATAGGATACATTTGTTCAAAATGGGACTTTGAACAAAATTACTTCATCCTTTTGGCTAGTTTGTGTTAACAGCTCAGTTGTTTCAACTTTATAGTTCCAACAAAGGAACGGGTTTTAAAATTTCCATATTTTTAATTTTCGATTTGGACCTTTTTTGACTTTTGTTGACCTACATCTTTTGACCTGCATGGTGTAGAAGCTTAAAATTTTAAAAACAACATAACATTTTGAATATCAATTCACTCATGTCAAATAAATGAGGTGGGTTAAATTATTCATTATTGACATTTTTGACCAGAGGCATAACTCGCAAAGAATACATTTGTTAAAAATGGAACTTTGCATACAACTACGTCATCCTTTGAGCCACTTTGTCTTAGAAGTTTGGTTGTTTCAGCTTCATAATTCGAAAAAAGGAACAGGTTTTGGAAATTGATGCTTTCATATTTGACCCCTGACGTCTACTTCTGATATTATAGCTGCCCAAAAACAGCCAAATTTGCAAATTTGGACGGGTGTCTATAAAACTAAGATTTAAGACTCTATAAAACTAAGACCCAACTATAAAACTAAGATCCATAGGATTAAAAACTAAGACCCAACTATAAAATTAAGACCCATAGGGCTATAAAACTAAGACCCAACTAAAAATCTAAGACCCATAGGACTATAAAACTAAGACCCAACTAGAAAACTAAGACCCATAAGCTATAAAACTAAGACCCATAGGGTTATAAAACTAAGACCCATAGGACTATAAAACTAAGACCCAACTAGAAAACTAAGACCCATAGGACTAGAAACCTAAGACCCAACTAGAAAACTAAGACCCATAGGACTAAAAAACTAAGACCCAAAATTTCTATTTTTTAGACAAGTTTTAAATAAGTTAAAATTTAGAGTAAATGAAACTGTTCCTTTCAAAACCTGAAATGGAGTTTTACGTCTAGCTTTTCGGCACCTGTATGGGCTAATGAGGACGGGCAAACGCCATGCAGTGTGCAATGATGGGAATTTTGCCAGGACAACAGCATTAGTCTACTCTTATTTTCGATTTCCAACTGTCGAGGGATCTTCATCGTGCACAGCCAATAGTACACAGGGCCTCAGTTTATTGTCTCATCCGAACAACTAGATGCTTTTTCCATGTCAGCCCCTCCGACCTGCATCACTGAAAGGGGGAAACCGGGTTGAAAAATCCGAATGTATCATATCGACCCGGCACGTGCCTGAGACGTGAGTTTGGACAATTTCGAGCTCATGTTATCTAATAAGGCTACAAATTGCTATTATATAATTTACTTCTACTTGCCCAAACTCGCAGATACTCATGTTGTTTATCATTTTTTATTTATCTCGATCTTCCTAGCTGATACGTTGCTGGCTCTGTATGCGTGTATCTGCGCAGTGTCCGATAATTTTACCCACCCACTCTTTTATTTTTTGATTTAATTATACTTATATATGTAATCGACTCTTTTGTTTGTCTCATTTTAAGACTGAGAATGTTGTATTACCCCTCGCTCATTTTACCTTATTTGGTCAAGTAATCTTTTAGATGCGAGTATCCATTGGTTTAACGATATAAGGATAAAGTCTTATTACGCCCAAACTTTTCCCTATGTTTTAACGAAGATTTTATCTATGATTAAAAGTTAAAACTAGCGTTCAAGGCTCAACCTCAAAATTTGATCTTCTAAACAATGTATTAGGAATTGACGGAAATCACGGAATTCATGATGCGAGACGGAATTGTCCTTTCCATGCATATTTTAATTTTTTGAAAATAAAATGGACTATTTTTATTACTAGGCCTACACCAAATTCATACGATTAAAAATGTTTGAAACTGCGAGCAAAATGCAAAGTAAACAAATTACAACAGAGTTGAACTTGTTTTGATGTTCATTGTTTGATAACATAATTATTTAACTTTCGGTTTTTCGAGCGTGTTCGATATGCTGTTCTCTTGCTCTTCAGTGCATAGAATCAGGCCAGCTAATACAACACGATTAAAACCAGAAGTCGTGACGGTCTATTCTGTTAATTATGTACGGAAGCTGATGTTGATTGGTTCAGACATGCCATTTTAACGAATCAAATTACCTCAAAGAGAAAATGCTTTCCCGTCGATAACAACGAACGATACCATCCATGATCAAAATGCCCCTCCAAAGAAAAGAACAGCCCCCCTCACATCAGTAAATGCTTTTCTCGAATGAAACCGGTATTCAAACGGAATCTACAAATTCTGAAACGGAAAATGCTTATAACTGAAACGGAAAAACATTGGCACTACCCTATGGGTCTTAGTTTTATAGCCCTATGGGTCTTAGGTTTACAGTTGGGTCTTCTAGTACAAGCTTAATAGACATCATAGATTACAGATAAATCTTTACAAATCTATTTTAACCAGAAACTCGCTGTCTGCTGCTGAAAAATACCTTTCCAAGCTGGTCAAATACTTATTGTACAATCTCCAGAAGAAATAGAAATGTACAAAAAATCGTGTGATTCTTGAAAAAACCTCAAACTAGGAATTTCACTTTCTATCGTGTCTTTTCTATGTCACAGAGTCTCGAGAAAAAACGAATCGTGGTTTATTCTGGATGTATACATGGATTTGAAGATCAAATTTTAACGGTGAGCCATGAACGCTAGTTTCAACTTTTAATCATAAATATACTCTTTGTTAAAACATAGGGAAAGGTTTGGGCATAATAAGACTTTATTCTTTAATCGTTAAACCAATGGATACTCGCATCTAAAAGATTACTTGACAAAATAAGGTAAAATGAGCGAGGGGAAATACAAACATTCTCAGTCTTAAAATGAGACAAACAAAAGAGTCAATAACATATATAAGTATAATAAAATACAATAAAATCAAAAAAAAAAGAGTGGGTGGGTAAAATTATCAGACACTGCGCAGATACACACATACAGAGCCAGCAACGTATCAGCTAGGAAGATCGAGATAAATAAAAAATGATAAACAACATGAGTATCTGCGAGTTTGGGCAAGTTGAAGTAAATTATATAATAGCAATTTGTAGCCTTATTAGATAACATGAGCTTGAAATTGTCCAAACTCACGTCTCAGGCACGTGCCGGATCGAGATGATACAATACTTTCAGTGATGCAGGTCGGAGGGGCTGACATGGAAAAAGCATCTAGTCGTTCGGATGAGACAATAAACCGAGGCACGATGAAGATCCCTCGACAGTTGGAAATCGAAAAATAAGAGTAGGCTAATGCCGTTATCCTGGCAAAATCCCCATCATTGCACAATGCATGTGTTTTCTAGTTTTCTAGATGGCTCTATTTGTCTTAGTTTTTTAGTTGGGTCTTAGTTTTATAGCCCTATGGGTCTTAGTTTTATAGTTGGGTCTTAGTTTTATAGAGTCTTAGGTCTTAGGTCTTAGTTTTATAGACACCCAATTTTTGGACTGCTCTAGCTCGTGACCTAATTAACTTTGAGGATTAATTTTTGTGGATTCTGAATGTGCTCATTGTGCTCTTTCCAGTGATATATAATGCAAAATTGAAATTTCTGAATTTTTGAAATTTTGGTGTTTTTTTAAATATGAATTAACTTACGACAAAAAAGTTGAGGTGGACGTGGCACATTAGGGTTAAATTACATATTATTTACATTTTTATCAGGGGTATAACTTGTATAGAATATATTTGTTCAAAACAGGACCTCATATCTAGTGACCTTAACCTTAAATGACCTTCCCCTTAACATGGTCAAAGGTCATTGATCTTGGAAATCTAATCATAATTTCATATTAATTTTTATGTTTGACGTCTACTTCCGCTTTAACAACCTTCAAAAAAATATAAATTTTCAAAAATTTTGATTGCTTTAGCATGTGACCTAAATGGATAAGAAAGTTGATTTTTTCAGATTCTCTAGCAAATTGGCACATGAGCAAAGTCCCACTCAGTACCATGAATGGTTCTAGTTAATATTGATTTTGAAAAATATTGTGAAAACTCGGCATAAATAACTGACAGTAAATATATATGTGAAAATATGAAGATCTTTAAAATAGAAAAATTCATATTTTAGTCTCAATTATCATTGCGGACAGCTGCCAATACGCAGGTATGTTACCTTGCCTGGCTATCTTTTCTAAGTCAAGGGCAATAATTGAAAAAACATTTATCAAAAAATTTGAATCAGTCCAAGATCCCATCAATATAAATGATCACACCAAATTTCATTTAAATCAGATGAAAATAGACATGACCTATTGTAATGCACCCACCATTGTAATGGCAGCCAAGTCATTCGGGCGGTTGACAAGAGCTATCAATAAATTGAATTATATATATTTATAAATCGAGAGTAACATTTTCATACTGCACATGCTGTAGTCAAACACTTTTTTTTTTTCAACAAGTTTTGTCTAAATCAGTCCAGAATTTTGTCTTCTGGAGTTTTACTAGCTAAAGATTGAACAAGGCAATAACACTTATTAACTATTTTTTGATTTTCTGCTTTTGAATAAGGTTCTGGTGATTCAACCAAGTTTCTTTAAAATCTATTGAGAATTGTGCCTTGAACAAGTTTTCAAGAACAAGGGCAATAACTCATATTAAATGCTTATAAGTTTTTTTTTTTTATTATCTATAGGGTAAGCTTACATCATTACGAAATAATTAACAATATCACCACAGTTCGTCTAAAGAATTGTGCTTTCTTGACCTTTAAAAGCTTAAATATTGAACGTGTTTTCAAAAACAAGGGTAATAATATTGAATATTTATCAATTTGATTATCAATAGGGTTTATCCTTGGGTGATTACGACCAGATCTCTATTGTATCAGTGGTGGACAGACAGACACAATGTAGGCGTATAAAAACTAGTCTCTATTGTATTTACAAACAAATTTTGACGCGTCTTCTTAAGTCGAGAGCAATAATTCAAAAACCGTTTAACGAAAAATTCAAATCAGTCCAAGATCCCACCAATATAAATGATCACACCAAATTTCATTTAAAACAGATGAAAACAAGAGCCACAAGTGGCACAGAGTGGGACTTTGCTACTGTGGCAAATTGCAAGAGACTCTGAAAATATCTAGGTTAATTTTGTCACCTGTCAGAAATGTCTAAAGTTACGACATTTTCTGTTTTGGGAAGGTTGTGAAACCGGAAGTAGACGTCAGACATCACAAATTAAAGTATCAGCGAATAGCCAAAGTCAACGACCTTTGACCATGTAGAGGTGAAGGTCAACAAAGATGAAAGTATATGTCATCAAATTTTCATACGGCTATTTAACCGGAAGCTTCAAATATGAAGGTATGAGTCTATAGTCATGATCAATGACCTTTGATCCTACAAAGTTGAAGGTCATCAAAGGTCAATATCAAAAATTAATAATGGATAATCCAAATCCCATTTCTTTTTTTGAACTATAAAGCTGAAACAATTGAGCTTTTAACACAAACTGGCCATAAGGACGAGGTAATTGTGTGCAAAGTCCCTTTTTAAACAAATGTGTCCTATGCGACTTTTAGAGCCGATTATCCACTTTTTGCACATGTTGAACTGTGGAACTTCCGGTTTTTCAAAAATGTTCCAATTTATATTCATTTACAATGTTGCAACTACAGAAGGTGTACACATGTAGAAATGGTGATGCAGCTGGCAAAGCCTAGGTTGTGTGACCTGGAAAAATCGAAGAAAAAAAAAAAAGAATTTACAATTCGGTAGCAAGGACAGTTGAGCAAGGACAGTTGCGACGACAACTCTATTGTCTTCACAAACAAATTTTGACACAGATTTCCTAAGTCAAGGGCATTAACTCAAAAACAATTCTTCTCAAATCCAAACTTGACCAAGACCTTATCAACACACATGCTCACAACAAATTCCATTAAAATCAGAATCAAATTTTGACACGTTTTAACCAAATTCAAGGAAAATTACTCAAAATAACATTCATAGAAAAATTCAACTCTAGTATCGATTGAGTTCATAAACAAATTTTGATGTGGTTTATTTATAAGTCAAGGGCAATAACTCAAAACCGTTTATTGAAAAACCGTCAAATTCAAACTTGACCAAGACCTAAGCAAAATAAATGACCACACCAAATTTCATCAGATAAAAACTGAAGTCTCTATTGTGTTCACAAGTCAAATGTGGATGGACTTAGGCCACGACAATATACAACCACATAATTTAACCAAACCACAGTGTATAAAACTTCAATTGTTAACACAGGGGTATACTGACCTAACTGTTGTATAGTTAATATTTAGTATTAACTATTATTAAATGAAATTTAAACATCCTGTAATATAACAGTACTGTATATAAGTAACTACATCCGTCTATATATAGATATCAAATTATTATACATGTAATATTACTTATTGACCTATTTATAGCTGAACAATTTGATAGCCACAGGGTTGGCAAGATATTACTGTCTTCATTCCAGCATATATTTCAAAAGGTGTTCTGGGGAATATTTTCAGAACAGCACAATAAAAATTGAGCCTAATTCTGACCCATGTAAAATACTATTATTATTATTATTAAGTGATATTTTAGTCCTGGGCAGACTTAAACCTATAACAACATAATTATTATGTTTTCACTTTTCAGATGTTGGTTGCAGATAAACAAAACATGTTTCCCATTAATTTCAATGTATCAATGTGTTTCAGAAAATGTTTTAAGTTTTAGTTTTCTTTGGTTCAGTAACTGATATGCATTTTTGCCACTTTTTTTCTGCACATAACCGTTATTGGTGTTGCTGAATTTTCTCCTCAGTCTGTGCTTTTGTAATTTCAATTATATAGTTTTTACAACCACTTTCACTTAAACAATAATCCTAATTCTTTATTCTAGATTATCCAGACACAAAAAAACACTAGAACTGTTCCTGTTCCGTTACAACTAAAAAGGTACATAAGCACTAAACAAATTCCAATATATCAGAAACTGTCTTTCCTAATACATAGATTGAAGAAATTTGGATTAGAAATCAGAAATTTTGTAATGCCCATGTGCAAGTCACAAATTTTTTTATCAAATTCAGTATTTGAGTACACATTAACCAAAAAATCATTGGAATTTGGACAAGAAAAAGTAAAGTTAATAATGCACATGCACAAAACGCAAATTTAACATTTGACCAGAACATACCAAGTATGATGAAATTTGGACAAGAAATAAGAAAAATTGAGGTAATGCGCATTCACACAACAAAAATTCAATATGCCAATAAAATTAGACTTTGATCATACACAAACATACCACTTTTGATGAAATTCAAGAAGAAAAAAGAAAGTTGGTAACGAGCATGCGCACTACGCAAATTTGATATTAACCTGCAAATCACAAATTAAATGTACAAGTATATATACCAACTTAAAGAAATTCGGATATGAAATAAGAAAGTGGGTCAATTAAGCCATAGACATAGTTGCAGGGTGCTTCAGTAAGTTCAATTTATAGCATGACACCTTTAAATCCATCCCAGATCATCCTTATAAGTGCAAACTTGACATAAAGACTTGATGCTACAAAGATGCAAACTCAACTTTCAGTGACACCCATAAAACTGGCACCATGTGTCGGACATAAAAAGATTAACATCGTGTAAAAGCTATATTCAATAGTAATTGTTACTGCAAATATCAACTTCATTCGAGTTCCTTTGATAGAAGAATTCTAAGTTTCTTACAAATTGCAACATTTTCTTAATGTGACTTTGACATCATCAAAAACGATATTAATTGACACCATTTATTAAGTGCATTAATAATCTGACGGTGGAAGGGTAAGCTTACTATATTAATTAGAATTTGAGATACAGCAATGCAAAATAAAGCAAGCCAAAACGGTGGCCAGAACTTCTGGTTCGTATTTTTTTAGTCTAATAGGTTTGTAAGCTAATTAATGATGCTACTATAATGTACATGTTATTTTAGACATGACCCATTTCCAGTAGTAACTTTTAAACTGGAATTGATGCAAAAATTTTGAAAGTTAACTTATTCTGCCATGCTGACAGTCTACATATAAGTCATCATTTAAGTTTCAAATCTGTCCAGCAAATAGAAACCAAAATAGCACATATCGATTAATTTCAGCAACAAAGGGATCAAACAAATTTGATCTTTCATTCCTAATTTCAGATCAGAACCTAAATACCCTTTAGATCGCTAATCCCAATTTCTTAATGAAGTATTTGTTCCTACAGAGCTGTACATTTGGGAGAATCAAAATTCATGAATTTTGAGAAGAGAATAAATATTGGCCAAGATTTCATTTGACGTAATGAAAAGTTTTCTATAAGATTTTTAGAAAAAGTTGTAGAAGGTTGAATATTGTGATTAAACATATAAATAAATAGCAATTTAATTGGTGGTGTGAGTCCGTCAATCACATTTTAAGGGAGGTAATTGGGTAAAAAATTCTCTAGTTAATTCTCTGCAGTTTCCGTAAGCTGAATATGACTCAGTAATGAATGATGAATTTCATTGTGTCTTCCTGTGTCCTTGAATTTAGAGACTTTGGGAGATAATTCTGACACTTATGTATACATTTAATGCTATATTTTGACCATTGGTTATCCAATGATACATTTTATTATCAGTTGGAATACATTTTTTACAGATGTTTTGTTTTCATTGACTATGTTTACAAACACTTGTAGTTGAGAACAACCTGCCTCTAATATTTAAATTACCAGAATTATGTGACAATAATGACATTGTTCCGGTAAAAATAAAATGGCCATTAATTATCGTGATATGTTGCAGAGCGCTAGCGTAACTTTCACAGAGGCTGTTTGTAGATAAAAGTTAATATTCAAAATGAAGTAATTTTGTTCAAATTTGAAACTTTCTTTCTCAACATGGTATTTTAAAAGAAATGACAATGTTTACATAAAATATTGGTCAATTATTACCTTTAAGTTCAAGGAAGAAAATTTCTAAATGCCAACAACAAAAAATTTATTGATAATCAGATAATCAGGTTATTGTATTACCAGACAGTGACAGATTGTTTTTTAACCTAAGTATTGAGATGTCAATGAAAGATAGCTTGCCAGGCAAGGTAACATACGCCCACTGGAAGCTGTCAGAAATAATAAAACAGTCTTTAGTGACTAAAGTACAAATTTTCTCATATTAAAGAAATTTTATTAGGTTGATTTCAATTATATATATACTTCCAGTAATTCCAAAAAAAAATTTAAAATCAATATTAACTAGACCTGTTGGACACAGATCTGTCAACTTCCGAGCTGCTTTACTTTCTAATCAACCCAGCTAAGTTTATGAACTTTTTAACACCTGCATTTGATTTGTTAACTAGTTACATAACAGTTTTAACTCATTGTATAATAATTATCTTGTTTAATTAAATCTAAAAAATTAATGAAAACAATACAGTTTTCTAGCTCAACTCGAAAGCCATAAAAAAATAAAAATATTAAAAAAATTAATGAAAACAATACAGTTTCGAGCTCAACTCGAAATCTGTAATAACCCAAATACCGGTTCATCAAATTATTAAATCACACAACTGTAGGGCAAAAAATTGTTAAGAGAGAAATCGTTAAAAATTCAAACTTAACCAAGATCTCATCAATATAAAAGATAGCTTGCCAGGCAAGGTAATATACGCCCACTGGTAGCTTTGATTTTGAATAAAAATATTTAGCAGTACAGTAACAATCTCCAGTATGAAATATTCAACTTTTAGTCATACACTTCTTTTGAACTGTTTAGGGCGATACTGAATAATATTGAGTATGACTTATGAGCCCTTGTTCTTGAAATGAAATGAAATGAATGGAGTTTTATGTCCTACTTTTCTGCACCATGTGGGCTAATGAAGACGGGCAACGCCATGCAGGGTGCAATGAGGTAAATTTAGCCAGGACAGCGGCATTAGCCTGCTCTTTTTCGATTTCCAACTGTCGAGGGATCTTTAACGTGCACAGCCTGTAGCACACGGGGCCTCGGTTTATTATCCCAACTGAACGACTAGACGATTTTTCCATGTCAGCCCCTCGTACCTGCATCACTGACAGGGGGAAACCGGGTTGAAAAATCCAAAGGTATTATCTCGACCTATGCCGGGATTGAAACCTGGACCTTCAGGTTAGCGAGCAAGCGTCTAACTCACTGAGCCACCGCGGCTTGTTCTCGAAAACGTGTTCAATCTTTAGCTAGTGAAATCTCTAGAAGATTCAATCTTCAGCGCAGTACTGAATAATAAAACCAAGTTTTGTCAAAATCTGGCAAGAATCATGTCTTCTAGAGTTTTTACGAGCTACAAATTAAACGAGTTTTCAAGAACAAGGGCAATAACTCATACTCAATATTTTTCGATTTTTCGGATTTTCAATAGTGTTCATTTTTGGGTGATAACAAACACTCACACCAAGTTTCATCAAAATCCGTCATGAATTGCACCTTCTAGAGTGTTTACAAGCGTTTCAAGAACAAGGGCAATAACTCATACTAAATATTTTTCGATTTTTCTGATTTTCAATAGGGTTCATCCTTGGGTGATTACAAACAACCATACCAAGTTTCATCGAAATCAGTCAAGAATTGTGCCTTGTACAGTGTTTACGAGCAATTGTGGACGGGACGGACAGGGGTGACGGCAATATACGCCCCCCCCATTTCATGTGGGCGTATAAAAATGCTCTAAATCGCGCACATTATGTAATTATAAATCGTTAAGACAGTTTATATATTATAACTTTTTTGTATGTTAACACGATTCACCGATTTCAACCCAAAATGTAATGAATTTTTGCTGAAATATCATATGAAAAAATAATTTCAAAGTAAGCTAATAGTAGTAATGTGTGTTCATTACCATGTTTTTATTTTTATCAACAGTACCATTTTGTACCATAATACTGATTGCCTTTGAATAACAAAAGCCAAATTGTCTCTTTGAAATTCTAAAATTGTTATTTAAAATAGCCTATGGCCAAAATAGGATATTTTTCATTGAAATTTCTGTGATTTTTGATTCTATTCAATGTATACTGCCTCAACTAACACCAAATACCAAAATGAATTTTACCTCCTGCGTTTCTGCACCTGATTGGGCTAATAAAAACAAGCAACGTCAAGGATCTTTTATATCATGCACAGCCTGTAGTACACAGGGGCTCGGTTTATTGTCACATCTTAACACGGCGGCCATGTTGTTTATAATGGTAACGTCAGAAGTATTCCCCTATGACCTTTTGACCTGCACCGCCATATTGAAAATTACGTTAGTGTTGATATGAGTATATACATCATCACATCGAGTTTCATTAAAATCAGTCGAAAACTGTAGTCCCTATTGTGTTCACAAACAAATTTTGATGCGTTTTTTCCTAGGTCAAGGGCAATAACTCAAAAACTGTTCATCGTAAAATCGTCAAATTCGAACTTGACCAAGATCTCATCAATCCCAATGCTCACACCAAATTTCATTACAATCAAAGGAAAATTGCGGCTTCTATTGTGCCCACAACCAAATATTGACATGATTTTAATAAGGGCAATAACTGAAAAACTGTTCCATCGAAAAATCATCAAATTCAAACTTGACCGCTGTCTAATTAATCCCAATGCTCACACCAAGTTTCATTACAATCAAATAAGAACTGTAGTCTCTATTGTGCCCACAAGAAATGTTGACGGACGGACGACAATATATGACGACATTTTCATGTGGGCGTATAAAAACACTCAATAACTATTACAACTAACCTATACTTGATGGGGCACAGACTTGTGATTTTATTGGCTAAAATTGTAGTCAAATGTAGTGTAGAATTCATTAGAAAATCAAAGCTTACCTCTTGAACCCGTTGCTAAATCTGCAACTTTCTGAAACGCATCTAAAAATGCACTGATTGCTAAAAGGCTTGTTCTGAAAAAGATAAAGATGTTCAATGAATAAAGTGTGCAGGTATAAACATGCAATTTATTTAAAGGTTGGGCTAAGATGACTTGTGTTTAATTAATACACTTTTAGAGATGCCCTTGAAACTATATTGTTTTCAAAAGTGACCTGATAGAGCTAACAGTTTTTGTAAAGAATTGTATAAATTAGGTTATATATTTACAAAAATGTTTTTTTTTACATTTTATCTACTAGATTTCAGACCAGTGATGGAGTTTTTTAACCAAAATAAAATTCAAAAGTGACTTGAGAAAGCAATAGAGACAATAGTATATATCAGACATTTTAAAAATATGGTGTGTACGTTTCGTATCCATAAGATCTCAGACAAGTTCAGATTTGGATAATATTCAAAAAGTATTGAAAGAGTAACAACCCTTTATTTACTGAAAAAAGGTTAAAATGTAAAAGTGGCCTGTAAATGGGACTCTGCAACCGGTAATTTTCTTTAATTTTTATATTTTTGGTTTATATCACATGAACTTGATCTTTATTTCAATATTATTTAAGGAATGACCTGAACATTTTTTCAGTTTATCGATGTATAAACAGAAAAAACCTGTGTACACTGTGTAAATCCGCGTAGCGGATTTAATACAACAAAAACTTAAGGCACTAAATTGGCGCATAAATACATAACATTTTAACAGAACGTTAATGAAGTGATACTAATAGAGATGTCCTAGAGAACAGCCAATCAGCAATAAGTAGGTCACCTATTTATAGTCTACTGTCTACTGATTGAAAGTTGAAGGAGCGGCCACATTGAAAGTGCAATTATTGAAAGACGAGTTCGAAATAAGTCCATAATTCATGATATTGTTGGAATTTGGGGTGTGCACATTCGAGCGAATTTGAAAAATATTGTTATTCCCAAACGTCACCCATGTGGCTAGCTGCTGGTGTGTTGAAATACCATTTAATATTCTTCAACAAGCAATAGTTATGCAACTGCGATTCACTAAATTTCAAAACAGCTGCCTTCAGTTCTTTCTCAGCTTTTGAAAAATATTGTTATCATTAAGCGAAGTGGCGATTTCGGCTCTGTTGACGTTCGAAGGAGGTACAGAGACAAGTGTCAGCATGATGGGAGTCAGCGAGTGCAACAGCTGACAGTGTAATGCTAATTCGTTGTTTTTGTTTACTGAAGCAATCTCTGTTGTACATTCTTACAGAACTTTCATTTTTATGATTCTTAATTCGAATCCAGCGTCATTCATAGCCTGAATACTAGTGGCACGAAGACAGTGAGCAGTGTATTTTTGACGACATTTTGCATGTCTGCACAAATCCGGCATGAATTTCGTGAATTGATACACTTTGCAACAAACATTTGAATATGTGTACTGATTATCTTTAGATTCTTCAATTTTATTTATGTGATTAAATAGTGATTCTGTGGATCGGTTTTTGTTATTAATAATTTGAGTGACTTGACTGGACATGAGTTAGTATTGGATGAATACATTCTTTTATCATGTGGCTCATCGACACACGCAATACCCCCTGTCGGTTTTTTTGTTGTGTTTCATGATTAATTGTTACATATTCAACATTATTTTCATCAATTGTGAAATCAAATGACTTTATGGTTAATTAATTGTGGAATTCCAAACCACAAGTGACAAAATGAATAGCAAGATCGTACCAAACTTTGTGTCTTAAAATGGCAGTATTTGTTTCAAAATTGGACAGGTATGACGCTATATTTTGTAAATCCTTGCGTTCAATGACATATTTGTGATTTGTGGGGCGTGTCAATCCATGTTTCATATTGTGCTTCAATTTAGCGTCCAACATGGAGTATCTGTGGTGTACAGCACAGGAATTTCAGGCGAGGACATGGTAACAGTCACAGTAAGTATCAACAGTAATGTCACTAAAAATCCAAATTTCAGCTTTACACTCATTCACAGGTAAGAATGTACATTTTCTTAACTTAATGTCTCAAACTCAAGCGTTTGGGCATTGGTATATATAGAAATAAAAGTTTCAAAATTCACAGTTTTATTATTTCGATAGCAGGAACTAATGTTCAACACAGCAGTTTCACATTCACAAAATAAAACTCAGCATTTAACTAATATCTACAGTTACATTCGATATTTAACAATGTATTCTGCTGTTAACTAATGTTTGCTGCCGGTTAAGAAAATGTTTGGTCCTTCCTGCTTCTAATAATTAGCTCTCAAACGAACTTTTAACTATTTTCAGTATCCATCTGCTTTTAGAGGAAAAAATAGACAAAACTAAACAGGAAGTAACCTTCTTAACTAATCATAAAAGTTACATCGGAATCAGACCACAACTCCT
>NW_008709421.1:1869701-1875689 GCF_000327385.1 Lottia gigantea
TAATTCATTTTCAAAATGTCTAGTAGTGTTATAAATTTCAAACTTCTACATTAAATAGGTCACAAGATATACATACACTAAGCTCAAAAACACAAAAATATTGTAAAAAACACTCAAATATCAAAAAAGTACGAATTTCAATTTTGATTTTAAAAACTTTTGTGATATATCGTTAGAAAGAGTATGAAGAGCACATTAAGAATCCGAAAAAATTAACCCTCTAGGATAATTAGGTCACGTGCTAGAGCAGTCCAAATTTGCGAATTTGGCTGTTTTTAGACATCCATAAAAACGGAAGTAGATGTCGGAGGTCGAATATGAAAGTATCAGCTGATAGCCAAGGTCAATGACCTTTGACCCAATGAAGGTCAAGGTCATCAAAGGTCTAGGTCATGATATATGAGCCTTCAAACTTCGAAAAAATTCAATCGGAAATTGCAAAAAAGCAAAAGCGAAATTCAAAAATCGGCTCCCACAGTTTTTTTTTAATTTTTATTTTCTTTCATTTGACACCAAAATCATCAAAATCGGATAAGCCGTTATCTCTGAATAGATTCTGACGCATTTCAGAAAAATCAAAATGGCGACCAAAGTATTACCTTCGGACCGGATTTTATATTCTTCGTTTTTTTGTCATAACTTTGGCTATCGATTCATATAAGTTTCGTCGGGCTAAATTAATTACACCGAAGTAGTTCAACCGGAAGTGAGAATCGATTTCCCGTTTAAACCGGAAGTAAAGTAAAAAATTTGACTATACAATTTTGTTCACGTTCATGAATTGTCTTTGCTCAAATTTTTTTAGATTAATCAGACAAAAAGCTAAAAAGTTTTTTTTTTTGTTAAAAAATTGCAAAATTCGGCCGAAAAAAGTGTGCGACAAATTTTCGAATTTCGAAGTTGTTTAAGTGCTATTATATCAGAAATTACACGTAGATTCCAGAAATAAAAACCTGAAGAAAATCCACCGGAAAATGCGACTTTTAGGTCCGATTTTCTACTTTTTGCACATATTGGACTGTGGCATTTCCGGTTTTGCAAAAATGTTCCAATTTATATTTATGCAACACGTTGCCACTACAGAAGGTCTAGGAAAGTTGAATGGTTGCTGCAACTATTGCAGTCTAAGCACAGGAAGGTGTGTAAATTTCGAAAAAAAAAAAAAAAAAAAAGAATAGACATTTCGTCCCACAAAAAGGGCTACCATGAAGTAATTTAAAAAAGGAGAACATAAGCTTTAAAACTACATATTACATAACATAATATATTACTTAGACAGTTAACCAACTAATCATGTAATTCTAACAAAGCAATCTTTGTAATTGGTCGTGCTAGGATAATGGTAGAATCCTTAAATTCAGCTTGCCGAATACGTTTCGCACAAGTAGCAACAGTTGATGAAGTTTTAACTTTGACGGTTCTAACTAGTCCATCACTAGATTTAACAACTTCTACGATTCTAGCAAGTGGCCATTGACTTCTAGGAAAGTTATCATCTGCAAGTAAAACAACATCATTTACTTTGACATTTCTATGTTTAATAGTCCATTTACTTCGTTCCAATAAAGTAGGAACATACTCTTTAATCCAGCGGTGCCAGAATATTTCGGACAAATATTGAGCTTGTCTCCACTTTTTTTGAGATACAAATCCTTCTTCTCAAATAATCCAGGTGGCAAACTAGGACATGGACTAAGATGCAGAAGATGATTTGGAGTTAATGGTTCCTCATCCAAAATATCATCACTAACCCGAGTTAAAGGTCTGCTATTCAATATCATAACAACTTCCGCCATTACAGTTAAAAGGACTTCATCAGATACCAATTGAATACCAATGACAGATTTAGCTATTTGTTTGACAGAACGGACAACACGTTCCCAAACGCCACCCATGTGGCTAGCTGCTGGTGTGTCGAAATACCATTTAATATTCTTCAACAAGCAATAGTTATGCAACTGTGATTCATTAAATTTCAAAACAGCTGCCTTCAGTTCTTTCTCAGCTTTTACAAAATTGGACCCATTATCACTTCTGATTTCTTCTGGATACCCTCGAAGACTAATGAAACGCCTTAAGGCGTTGATAACTGCATCAGTATCCAAAGAGTGAGCTATTTCAACATGAACAGCCCGGGTGGTAAAACAGGTGAAAAGACAACCATAGCGCTTAACAGTGCTTCTACCTTGCTTAACAAGTAGTGGCCCGAAATAATCAATGCCTACAAAATTAAAAGGAGGCTTGTCTGGAGTAAGGCGCTGCTCTTGAAGATTTGCCATAAACTGTTCTTCTGTACACTTCTTGCGTTTCTGTCATCTTATACAACGGCTAACAACCTTCCGTACTGCTGAACGACCTTTCAAAACCCAAAATCTACTCCGTAAGGCAGACAAAACCGATTCCTGTCCAAGATGACCAACATTAAAATGACAATTTCTTATAATCAAATCAGTCACATGGTGCTTATAAGGCAAAATCAAGGGATGCTTAGCTTCTTCATCAATCAAACCTTTATCCAATCTACCGCCAAGCTTTAATAATCCATCCCTCACTTGAGGGTCCAATTTCCTTAGACAATTCTGCTTCTCAGCATCTGGAAATGACTTTAACTGAACTAAACGAACTATTTCAAATTCAGCTTCTTTAATTTCATCAACACTTAAATTCGATTCAAAATAAACAGGTTCCTTAGACACCTTTTTACTCAAATATTTCTTAAACCTCAACAACCATACAAAAGATCTTTTAAGTTTCACCCAAGATGAATATCTACAGAGCAATTTATCAAAAACATCTTCTTTAGGCTCTGAGGTAGTTGCATAAATCTGGACTTCCTTTCTGACCTCAGAATCACCAACTTTAAGCTCAGGAATTTCAATTCTCTCTGGCCATAATTCTTCCTTCTGATACAGGAAATCAGGACCTCTGATCCATCTTGGTTTCTTCGTCAAAACTTTCAATTTAAGACCCTTTGATCTGTCATCTGCAGAATTGTGGTTACGATCAATATATCGCCATTCATGAGCAGCTGATCCAGCATGTATTATGGTTAACCGGTTGGATTCGAAAGTATGAAATCTTCTAGACCCATTGTTGATACACTTTAAAACCGAAATGGAATCTGTCCAGAAGGTAGTTTTAGATATCTGAATATCCAGCTCGTCTTCAACCATTTTTCTCATTTTTACTGACACCACTGCAGCTGATAATTCGAGTCTTGGAATGGATATTTCTTTAATAGGAGCTAGTCTGCATTTACCAAATAGAAATGAACAATAGACTGGATCACCACCAAATCTTATATAACAAACAGCTGAATATCCTACCCTGGATGCATCCGAAAATATATGTAACTGCACATCATCTCCAATTAAATATCCCTTTGGCTTTAAACACCTATCAACTTTAACTTCTGGCAAATGAAACAAATCCTCCAACCATCTATTCCATTGCAACTTGTATTCATCACCAATATATTCATCCCAGCCTAATTTCAATCTACTTAAAGTTTGCAAAATCAACTTAGCCTTCATCACATATAGAGCGATAAACCCTACAGGATCAAACAATGAATATACAACAGACAAAATACCACGTCTTGTTGCTGGTTTATTAGAAAACAATAATTTCTCTTGCAACTCCCAAGAAAATACATCAAGTTTTGTATTCCATTTTAAGCCTAAAGCACTCTGAATTGGCAATTCATCTAAATTTTAGTCCACAATAGATTTCACTCTATCACTATCTGAAATCTGCTGGAGAAACTCTCTGCTATTACTACACCATTTCCTTAATTTGAAGCCACAATTACTAAATAATCCAGAAACTTCACCATATAATTTCAAGGCTAAGTCTAAATTGTCTACTGACTTCATTAAATCGTCAACATACATGTTTTGCTTTACAGTTTCAAGGGATGTGTAACAGGATGATGCGGTAAGTACCAAATTGGTCTATCAACCAAGTTAATCTGTGTTAAAGGCACCATCTCTGCATGTCCTTTCAAAATATAATCTGCAATAGTGGTCTGGTACTTCATAAAAAGATCAGGATCCCTTCTAAATCTTTTAGACAAACCATCCAATCTATTATCAGCTAATTCTCTATTATTCGGCAAGTCAGGAGGTCTGTTTCTCCATGGCAAAGCCACTTGAAAATGACCATCAACTATTTGCAAACTTTCATCGATAAAACTCAATGCTTTACGATCTTCTACTGAAAAACATGTCTTTGTTTCAACATGTAAATCACCAAAATCAGTATTCCACAATTTATTCAACTGAACTTTCAAAATATCATATGAATCTTCTGTTTTCACAAAATTGACTGAAAAATCATCTCTAACTACCTGACCTAAACTACCTAACACCATCCAGTCTAACCTATATCTAACACCCACAGGATCTTCATCTTCACCTGCTCTGTAATCAAAAGGTACAAATAAACCTGGTTTTTCCTTGACACCTATGATAATAGTCACCTTCTTTATATCAAAATCTGGATACAGGATATCTCGCAAATGAGACCATTTCTGGATATCTTTAACCTCTGGAATGGAGGTAGCTGAAACAGGTAATGTTGGGACAGTTCTAACATCATTGAATTCTACAGTGGTATTTCCATCTACTGATTCAACAACAATATCTACCAGTTCACTCTCTAACTTCTGTGTTCCAGTTATACCAGTAATTGTAAAATGACCTTTTCTACCAGAAATATTCAATTCATCAATCAGTTCCTTTGAGACCAATGTTAATTCTGAACCAGTATCCTGTAATGCATAACTGTAAGTAAATTTATCACTTCCAAACTTCCTGACTCTGACTGGGATTATACCAATACAAATACTGTTGCCAGCCCCAGTTGCAGCAGTAACCGTGGATAATGGGCTAATGTCATTCACTGCGCCATGAAGCAAAGTGTTATGCTCTTTTCCACAAGTCTTACACTTAAATTGTTTTCTATCACATGGTGTTCCTTTATGGTTGTTCAAGCAAACGATACATAGTTCTTTCTGTTGAGCAAATTTCAAACGTCCATCAGAGTTTTGAGCAAGGAATTTCGAACATCTCCATATTGGATGATCTAAAGTACACAACACACATTTAGAGCGCTTATTAGAGTTAAAGTTCTTTTTACCATCACTACCTTTAGTAAAGAAATTTGTCCTTTTCACATCTTTTACAGGTGTTTTTATACTGTTACTTTTATCAAATTTTCTAGAGGCTAAATCTTCACCATATTCGTTATTCAATATTTCAGCTCTCTCTTTTACAAATCAAACAAAATCTCAAAATTTTGGCTTGGTTCCATTAGCTATCATTCTTCCCGCTATGTCTGTCCATTTTGCCCTTAGAAAATATGGTAACTTCTTATTAAGCTCCCTAATTGTACTGGTTTGATTCAGCTCTTCAACATAAGCAAGTCACATTCCAAAAAGTATTCGCTCACAATTCTCTAACTCGCGTACAAAGTCTAACAATGATGTACCCATTGCGGACTTGATTTCTTTCAAATTTAAGATATTGTCTATATTGGCTTTGGAAATTGTATGTGGTCTACCAAAATTGTCGTATAAGGATTTTCTTGCTGTACGGTAACCCATATGCACCAGCAAGTTCACACAGCTTTCAATTGCATCTCTAGCTTTACCTTCACAATGAACATCATGATTTCTATTTACATCATAAACATAAGGCAAACTTTGATTAGTTTGTGGATGAATTACATGACTAATTGGTGCTATATTAGAACTATAAACTAAACCATTATTAGACATACTATAACTATTAGTGCTCAGGTAAGCCTGATTTAGTACAATTATTATTCTGATCAAACTGATTCACAGAGTTGCCATACATAGGCCCATAAGAAGTACATGGATAATCAGGTATGTAAGCATTTTTAGAAATAGGCAAAGTTGCATATTGAGATACAGAATTAATACCAGAGCTATAAATATGACTAATATCTTGCAAGTTATGGTAG
>NW_008709421.1:1875739-1892516 GCF_000327385.1 Lottia gigantea
GTACAGCACANGGAATTTCAGGCGAGGACATGGTAACAGTCACAGTAAGTATCAACAGTAATGTCACTAAAAATCCAAATTTCAGCTTTACACTCATTCACAGGTAAGAATGTACATTTTCTTAACTTAATGTCTCAAACTCAAGCGTTTGGGCATTGGTATATATAGAAATAAAAGTTTCAAAATTCACAGTTTTATTATTTCGATAGCAGGAACTAATGTTCAACACAGCAGTTTCACATTCACAAAATAAAACTCAGCATTAAACTAATATCTACAGTTACATTCGATATTTAACAATGTATTCTGCTGTTAACTAATGTTTGCTGCCGGTTAAGAAAATGTTTGGTCCTTCCTGCTTCTAATAATTAGCTCTCAAACGAACTTTTAACTATTTTCAGCATCCATGTGCTTTTAGAGGAAAAAATAGACAAAACTAAACAGGAAGTAGCCTTCTTAACCAATCATAAAAGTTACATCGGAATCAGACCACAACTCCTTTTTAGACCAAAGGAGAAGTAAGCCAATAATAGGCTTAGCTTAATAATATTAATGATGACTACACTGAAATGGTAGCCACATGGAGTTTGCGGGCTAAAGACTTTGTCTCGAACAATGTCAACATCTCGATTTATTTCACGTATGGTCTTTTACTATATGGACGGCCTCGAGGTCTGGTGGAGACGGAAGTGATGTAGTTGCTTGTGCCCGTTCATCATTTTCAGGCCTCGAATTTTCATCATATTTAGTTGTGCCTTAGTCCTGTAGGCCTACACTGTCCTGTTGGCGCTGTGAAACAAAAAGCCTAAATTTGCAAGGGGATGTCTGTACATGTATGTTATTTTCGTGATCACTTGAAAGTGGGATGTCTTCAAAGATTTCATCATAATTTCCGAGAAAAAAACTGCCGTATTTCGCCATCTCGAGAATCAGATGACATCGACGCCGTGTTGTGGCCACGTCAATCAAACGACAATGATAAAAATAATACGTTAAAGGGACGGAGCTTATATTTACATTCCGTTTACACAGATATAAACCGAATTCACATGACCGCTGTTATCCAATCAAATTGTGTGATATCGTGTAAACCTTTTAAGCACACCTAATAAAATAAATACAAATTGATGGCCAGAAGAAACTGTATCAATTAAAAGTGAATTTTAAGAAAAAATATAAAGCAAGTTTGAAACCTACATAGACAACAATAATGTTTGTAGAGATTTAGTCTAATTAAAATCAAATTTTTGTTCTGTTTTTTTAATTGGCTTTAATTCTTAATATAGTTACTGCAGTTAGGGACTTACCATAGCCCTCTTGAATATTCATCAAATTAACCTTTTGATCTAACAAGATATTATTTATGTATTAGTTGCTATAAACTCATTTTTTTCTCATCCAAGTGACATTTGGGAAAGCGTCATAAAAATTAAAACAAAAGATTGTCAATATAAATTAATTTTCAGATGACATTATCTGTTTTAAATGACTCAATTTTAATTTCAATTATTCATTTTTGAGCAACAAGTTTTATTATCTGTAAATTCTCTATTTCCAATTTTCTTTTCTTTTGCTCGTTGCTATCTTCAACTTCAGTTGGTGTGTGTTTGCTGCTCATTGTTGTAGGTTTGGTCACGAGTACAGGTGTATGTACAGTGGAATCGAGCACACAGATATTATCAAGGTTAAACACATCCTCAGACACACTCATGCTGAAAAATAGAAACCAATGCTAAGATATATGGCAATAATATCCAAAATAGGGGCATAGCCTGTTAAAACCGGTGCCTTAAAGCTAAAGTCACAGAAGAAGGAGAAAATAAAAGCTTAAAGCTTATCTTATTCAAAATTTTACAGATGCAAGACGGTGAAATAATTTCAAATCTAATATAAGAAATGACACAGATTTGCTGGGGTAACTCATGTCACCATGAGTCTATGTTTTAATACTTAATAACTTCCAATACACAGGCAATTAGATGAAATGAACTACTATTGAATATGCTTGTGCAATTCACGGCTTTCCCCTCCTACCTTTTACTCTGTTCTTGAGCACATTTTTGCACATCCGAATACATTCATAAACATGAACAGTCAACTTTATTTTTAAGCAGAAATGGATAGGATAAGTCTGGTTGGTGTATTATAAGCTTAAAGGCCTATATTCCATTCTAAGCCTCCCCAAAAATAAAGTGGATGTCTCATTTTTATGTTATGACACGACCTATTAAAATAGCCATTATAGAGACCTAGGAGAGATTTACCTTTCTTCATAGAATTGACAATAACTGAAGTCTAATATATCATCTCCAATTCCTTGGACACAAACATTGTCTTCGCCAATAATGTCTGCCACTGGCTGACTAACAACACTCAGTGGTTTCCTTAAATAAGTTACAAGTGAAAATAAAAGAAAAACCACTCAAAATAAGACTGTAATCCGTAGTACCTTAGCTGTTATCCACTGTGACTCGGTCTTTGGTCCAGTTTATCCTGGGGTTATAATATGGAAAAAATGACATATGTGATTGAAAATGAGTACTCGCCCAAGTTAATAGTTCGTCCTTTTTTATCAATAAATTGAAGATTTGTCAATTTCGGACGAGTTGGAAATTCATTTTCATAAACATAAACATCTGTGTATCCAAGGGCGTGGTTTTAATTCTCAGTGCTAACAAAAGAATATATATCTAGACGTTATTTATAGCAATGTAGGTCAATACTATGTCAAGGTAATTTTCTGACTGTAATTTCACTGACGAATTCTTTAGACTTTAGAGGTCGAGAAATGAATATGTCCCTGCTTACCTGTCTATACCGAATTCTTAGAATTTTCGGTCAGTTCTTTCTTGCTTTCGCTGTAAACTTAATGCCACATTTTCTCCACTTCAGTTTATTCCCTCTTCACTGAAGGGAAAGAAGCATTCAGCTGCGCTGTGACATAATCCCAGACCGTCTTCTTTGATAGGGTCAAAACATTGGCCGAGAACTTGGCCCGAATTATGTGTTTCTTTTCTTTGATGAATTTGCACATCAAGACAACTTCATCCTTAGACCAGTTGGGGCGACGAGCGTGTCTTGTTTCCTGTGACATTTTCTATGGAACTTTGAAAGCGCGACAGAAATTCGTCTGCTAGCTTTAACATGACTTCATGATGTGGATTTTTCTCACATGAATCAATGGCAAAAAGGTGTCTACTCAAGTATTCAATTTGCTTAATTAAGCAACAAGCTAAGAATGTTTAAATGCATATGAAATTAAGCATGTTGCTAAGTTAAGCAGATTGAACTATACTTAAGACTAAGTATAAGTTAAAACTTAAGAACTTTTATGCATCTGGCCTTGTGGATAAACAATGTAGCCTCTATTGTGCCTACCAGCCAAATTTGAGTCAAGGGCAATAACTCCAAAACCATTCATTGGAAATTCAAACTTGACCGAGATATCATCAATATATACATGCATACCGGTACCAAGTTTCATCAAGATGGGATTAAAATTGTAGCCTTTATTGTGTGTACAAGCCAAATTTAACGCATTTTTACTAAGTCAGGGCAAATAACCCTTAAAAGCATTCATCTGATTAATACCATTTTCGAACTTGACCGAGATCTCATCAATATATACATGCATACCAAGTTTCATCAAGATCAAATAAAAACTGTAGTCTCTTTTGTGCATACAAGCCAATATTTGACGCGTTCTTACTAAGTCAAGGGCAATAACTCCAAAACCTTTCATCCAATTATTACCATTTCCAAACTTGATCGAGATCTCATCAATATATACATGTATACCGGTACCAAGTTTCATCAAGATCAAATAAAACTGTAGTCTTTATCGCGCATACAAGCCAAATTTGACGCGTTTTTATTAAGTCAAGGGCAATAATTCAGACACCGTTCATTCGATTATTACCATTTTCGAGTTTGACCGAGATCTCATCAATATATACAAGCATACCAAGATCAAGATCAAATAAAAATTGTAGCCTCTCGTACGCGTTTTGGAATTTCTATATTTTCAATTTTTGACATTAATCATAGACCTTTGAAGGATCAAAGGTCATTGATCCTGTCTATGGACTCATACCCTCATATTTGAAGTCCAATCACAGCATCCAGTGTAATAGCTGTATGCCTTTTGATAATTTGATGAGTTATATCTCGTGACTTTCACCTTTGTTGACCTTCCCCTTTACAAGGTCAGAGGTCATTTGCTGATACTTTCATTTCTGATGTCTGACGTCTACTTTCGGTTTCACAATCTTCCAAAGACAAATGTCGTGACTTTAGACAGTTCTGACACATGACCTAATTAACCTAGAAGGTTGATTTTTTCAGTCTCTTGCAATTTGCTATATTAGCAAAATCCCACTCTGTACCACGTGTGGCTCTAGTTATTATTATTTTTGTTCTTTGAAGGGCCATTGAGTTTGAGGAGACATGTAAGCAGAAAATTGGATTTGGATAGGATTTGCTCTGGTCTGTTCTTTACTGGGTTTGTGTTTGAGTCTGACACAGCTTAAGTCAATTTTAATGTGGAACAGAAAGTTTTATTGAGTAGACCACCCCAACTGCATTTATAAAACTTGCTGAGGGTAATATGAAATATGTATCATCCTTCTCATATTTGGCATATGATGTGTAACTAATCCATCCTCTGTGGATTTTCAACAATAACTTACTAATGTATGATGTTTATAGTTGAATCTTATTGATATTTAATGGCCAATATTATCAATATTTACTGGTGAAAATAACATACATAATTCCGGCTGAATATCAAATACCATTTATCATCAAATGCTTGTTAAAAAGTTATTGATCTACAGTATATCCTGCTCATGCGACCACCTTTATTAAGCAATCACCTTCAATATGCGACCACAATAAAGTTCCCCCTATGACTTTGCAACATAATTGTAAATAATAGTTTTAACTTTTGTATATCCAAGATTGAATGCTGTATAGAAGATATCCATTTATGGATGAACAATAATTTCCTTAAATTAAACGATGATAAAACTGATACATTTTACTGGGATCAAACAATCTTTAATCAAAAGTTAATGAAAATGTATCTTTATCAATAGGAATTCATGTAATATCAGAAATAAATAATGTGTGTAAATTGTGCTATTTTAATCTCTGTAACATTAGTAAAATTCGTAAAAATATTCCCTCTTCCTCTGTTAAAACTCTAGTACAAGCATTGATCACCTCCGTTTAGACAACTGTAATTCATTATTAATAGGTACCCCTCTACGCATAACCAACAAGCTACAGAAAGTTCAAAATACAGCAGCACGACTCTTCACTGGCAAAAAATATCACGACCACATTACACCAATTTTAATCGACCTTCACTGGCTACCTATTATTTTTAGAATCCAATTCAAGATCCTCCTTTTAACTTTTAAATGTATAAACGATATTGCACCTCACTATTTATCTTCACTATTAGAAATGTATACACCAAGCCGCACTCTCCGTTCATCTTCTGATAACTTTTTACTTGTACATAAATCAGCCAGACTTAACTTTCGGCGAGCGCTCTTTTACCGTCCAGGCCCCAAACTTTGGAATGTTTTACCTTTTAACATTAGATGCTGCACTTCTTTAGTAACTTTTAAGTCCCTTTTCAAGACATTTTTATTTAAGAAAGCTTTTAATTTATAGATTGTTTTATTCCTTATATTTATACATATTTTTTACGTTTATTCATTTATATTTTTATACTTATTTGCCAATTTTACCAATATGTTGATATTTTATGAATTGTATTGTACAGCGCATCTGAGCACATATTGTGAAAGATGGCGCTCTATAAGTGTCTTAATAATAAATAATAATTAACGACCACTCACATTACACAACCAGCGACAGTGTTTTTAAACCCCCGTTAAAAATTGGTCAACTAACACAATAGTAGCTTTATACCAAATGTATAAACAATACCATTTATATAACCCAATTGATCCTTCGGTTTAGTTTTATGATCATTTTATGTTTGTATAATAATTGTAGCATTGATGCCAAACCTGTTGTGGGTGATACATACCTTAAAGATGAGTGAAGTTTTCCTGCTTTACATGTAAAATCTTCCCATACTGGTGAACTACCCTGAAAAAATTTATTTTATGGTAGTTGGGTTTGTCAAAATATAAAGGTAGTCCACATTGGAAATTTGTTTTCAAATTATGCTTTCAGATAAATTTCAATGTTCTTCATTGCTATTTCTTAATTCTAAATACTTATCTCTTAATTTGCAAGCTTAATCTAACATTTGTTATTGAAAATTAACATTTGTATACAAAAATCATAATTTGTACTGAAAATGAACATTCTTCGATAAACATTTGGTTTTCCAATTATTGAATTAATAGAATTCTTGCCAAAAATATCACACTCACACCAAGTTTTGTCAAAATCCGTTGAGAATTGTGCCTTATAGAGTATTTACAAGCTAAACTTGAACGCGTTTTCAAGAACAAGGGCAATAACTCATACTAATTAATTTTTTATCTTTCTGATTTTCAATAGGGTTCATCCTTGGGTGATTACTAACACTCATACCAAGCTTCATTTAAATCCGTCAAGACTTGTGCCTTCTGGAGTGTTAGAGCTAGAAATTGAACATGTTTTCAAGAACAAGGGCAATAACTCATACTAAATATTTTTCAATTTTTCTGATTTTCTGATTACAAACACTCACACCAAGTTTTGTCAAAATTCATCGAGAATTGTGATTTGTAAAGTATTTACAAGATAAAATTGAACGCGTTTTCAAGAACAAGGGCAATAACTCATACTAATTATTTTTTTATCTTTCTGATTTTAAATAGGGTTCATCCTTGGGTGATAACAAAACTCATCAAAATCCGTCAAGAATTGCACCTTCTAGAGTGTTTACGAGCGTATTAAGAACAAGGGCAATAACTTGAACTAAATATAATTCGATTTTTCTGATTTTCAATAGGGTTCATCCTTGTGTGAATACAACAACCATATTAAGTTTCGTCGAAATCAGTCAAGAATTGTGTCTTGTAGAGTGTTTACGAGCAATTGTGGACGGGCCGATGGACATGGGTAACGACGATATACACCCCCCCCCATTTCATGTGGACATTTAAAAAGTCTAGCATTTTGTTTAAATCCTGTGGGTACAAACATTATTAAGATTTAAAGGGTTTTTCTAAATCATAAAACTTTGATTGCATCGCAAAGCTGGCTACTGTCTGACTACATTGAACTCTGAATTGAATTTTTTCTCACATTTCATAAATATTCAAAATAAAATTTTGAATCATAATGCCATTTCTCTTAGAATGTCTTCGTGTACATTAGAAATAAACACACTTTCTTCCTAGAAAATTCACTTCAAAATAGTCTTTAACATAGTGTTCAATAATAAATAGAAGTCTAGAATATAGTGTTTAACATTTTCATCAACCCAAAGGCAATAGAAGACTCTCAGTAGTATTTTGTAATTGATTTTCAATTCATACGAAAATGATAGTCAAAATTCAATTCAGAAAACAGTGTAGTCAGAGAGTAGGCAAGGCTACTATTCCACTAAACTATTATGATCATCAGGGTAGGTCTACTAGACTAATTGACTACAAATATATCGAATAAAATTTGATAAAGACTCGCATTCTGTAGCCTACCCACAAACTATGAAGCCAGTGATTACTAGTATTTCAGACTTGTTGCAAGCTGGAATTGTAATCTTCAAAAAATATGATGGAAATATGATGGTCATATGAAGTCAAACTCAAGAATCGTTTAAATACTACACTACAGATGTAAATACACAAAATCCATTGATTTCTGGCCATCTCGTCTACTTACTCTCATATCATTAATTATGGTCTGAAACAGACCTCCTAAAGCACTACATTCTTTCTCTATAGCTGCACTAGCATCCATATTGGATATTCTCCTGGTTACGTATCACACAATTTTATCATTGATAAAAAAAAGTAATATCACACACATAGAGATCCAATAATATTTTACTAGGCTAGTTGTTGAAGAAAGGCTTGCAGGCCCCCAAACGTTGAATGAGTGTCAACACGGTTTAAAACTAATAAATATTCACTATTCTGCTAATTAATCCTCCATGGATTCCACAATCCAATCAGATAGTATATTTTAATCCATCTCTAGGCCTATAACAAAAATTCGTGAGAAAAATGTCCTCGTACAATAATTATATACAGGTAAAACATGACTTATCAATACGGAGTTATGGAGGTGCAAGCAAAAACAAGGTTGTTTGATTCTGACGTTGAACTATACAAATTCAAACAATTTAGAATGAGATAGTTTGATTTGTTGTCTATTTATAACATCCAATAATAATCTTATATTTCACCACGATTAAATTATAGATGAAAATTGTGAAAGAAACATGACAAGGTTAACGGTGCGTCATGTGACTCCAAAGGAAAATAATGATTGGTTGAGAACTAGGCCTATATAGTCTGTGCATTAAATTCCCAGATCATTGAACAGAGTTACCCAGATCTCTTTCTTTATTATATGAAATTATTCACAGACGCTTAGACTAGTGACTATCTACTGGGACTTTCCATTGAATTTTCTGTTACGACTCTATCAAATTCCACCAAGGGACATAACTGTACTACGATTAAGCATTCGTTCGAACCCCAAGCCAAGTCGAAAAGGACTTGCTTACAACAAGAACAAAATGGATGTAGATTTACAACCAATCAGATTCATATCCACTGAAGCCTCAATGAGTTATATAGCCTAAGTATAATAACCCATGGAGTTAAAGAGAAGCCAACATTCAACAGACTATTCGCGTAAAATCAAATATGTATGCGAAACTTTAACAAAAGGTACAAGAAATATGATAAATAAATAGCTAATAACAATGTAGTTGTCGTTTTAAATATTCCCGCGAGAAATTCCACGATTAATAGTTGAGAGAAAGTGGAGAAGGCAGATGTGACGTCACTCTGGTAACGCCACCTTGCTTTCTTACGCTTGTGAACGCGGAAAGTACATTTAAAAATTTAGGAGGTGTGTTGTAGGTGGTTGTTCCAATGAAAAGGACGAGGATTTGAACATCAGCATTCACCTGTTCCCTAGTGAACCAAAATTAAGAAGAATTTGGGAGAAAAATGTTCAAAATACTCGTGTTGACTGGTCTGCTACGAAATGGAGCAACATTTGCAGCGTCCATTTTAACGAAGATTGTTTTGACAGTAGGCCGATGTTTATGTCTGAAATGGGAACCCATATGACTAGGAAGCGGGTTTTAAAACCAGATGCCGCCCCAACCATATTCCGAAAGCCCAGAGATAGTCAGGACGATGTTCCAGTGCCAAAAAAGCGTATTCGTGGAGCCTTTGAAAAGAGGGAAAAAGCCGGAGTAAGAATTATTATTAGGCGATAAGTAATAGTCCTTTGTTAAAAAGTACAGCAGTAGCTAGCCTATTATCAGAGATAATTAAACCACTTTGGTTACTTTTGGTCCTATTTGGCCTTTGGGTCTGTTGGCACTATTTCCCCTATTTTTATTAATATTAGTATGTAACTTAAGTAAAAGTAAGCATGGATGTGTGTGTGGAGTAGGAAAATAAAGCCTTGTTTATTGAAATTTTAGGTGTTGGAAAAGATCTTAATGCCTTTATGAACTTCCATATCTTTCTTTGATATAATTGTGAAACATAGTCTACTGTATAAACTTTTGTTGCAAAATATGATTTAATTGATATATAATGCATGCATGTAAGCTTATATGAACGATTTAATTAATTTGAATGTTGTAATCTGCTCTATTATTTGAGAGACAAAATATCACAGGTCCACATGTGAATTATTTAATTTTTTTCTTAGTTAATGCAGGATATAAGACGTTAATTTTGAATTGTATTGATTCAGTGATTAAATATTTCCATATATTTTTATATGACAGGCACTCAGACAATAAAGCCACAGATGGTGGATACAGGAATTCAGTGTCAGCTCCTGGCTACTCAAAAGGAGTTATGTACCTCCCCTGCATCTTCTGATGATGAATGTGAAACTCCTTCATCACCAGGGTACATCCCTCCAAGCTCCCCTGAGTCATCTGAAGAGGAAATGGATACAGAAGAAGAACAGCAACCACAACAGCCTGCACACAAGGAGCCGAAGTTCATCATTTTCCTTTCATGTCTGCTGAAGTTGTTGTTATGGTGCCACTGCCCTGAGTGTGGTTCCACGGATATGACATGGTCTCATAAGACAACTGTAGTTTACTGACTGTTACTGTGAAATGCCTATCTTGTCTTAAGATTTCATCCTGGAACAGCCAGCCCCTTCTCGGGAATATGCCTGCTGGCAATATACTGCTTTCGGCATCAATTCTCTTTGCTGGTGCCACAGCCAGCAAGTTTTTAAGAGTCATGAACCATATGAATGTTGTAACCATGTCTATTCGTACTTTTTTTCGCCCTCAGCGAAGTTTTTTACTTCCAGTCATCCGAAAAGTGTGGACTGAGAGACAAACCTGGATCATGGCTGAACTGCAGGCTGAGCAACGAGATCTTGTTCTTGGAGGAGATGGACGTGCAGATAGCTCTGGTCACTCTGCTAAATATGGCTCCTACACCATGATTGAACTTAAAGCCAATGTTGTGCTTGATATCCAGATAAGTACTCTAGGCATGAGCATGTTAAATATGGAGAAGAATGCTTGGTCATATGGATCGCTAATTGTTTAAAATTTTCTCTATAGCAAAACCAAAATTTGGCATAACTTTTGGTTTCTATAGGAAGCTTAACTATTAATGACTCTCAGACACTTCCGATTGTTCTTCAATGCCCCTGTGCCAAACACAGTATCACATTGCATTTTGAAAGTTCAGGCAAGATATGGTGACATTTATAAGTGTGCATTGATTACTCACAATTTCAATTCTTAATTAACTGCATTTTTTTCAGAGTAATGAATGTGGTGGCAGTTATCATATGGAAAAAACTGGTCTTGAACGTTCACTCCAAGTTTTTGACAAGAATAATCTTACTGCAGGCATCCTGGCGACAGATCGGCATCGACAAATTGCCAAATGGATAAGAGAAAACTACCCTTTTGTCCTGCACTTGTACGACATCTGGCATGTTGCAAAAGGTAAACTTTGCATTCTGTTTCTTTTTTTGTCATCCATGAAACCAAATTCATAGAGCCATATTTCATTAAATAGAAATCTTGTTTTGTATTTTTAGAGGGTGGATTTGAAGCATAATGAGAATGCTTAGTTAGTGGCGGAGAAATTTTGTGGGTTTACAGTAGTAAGTTATATTATATATTTTAGAAAATAAATGTATAATAAGGTTACTTGCTCATTCCATTTGCATTTGTTTGTTTGTTAATAGTTGATAGTTGAAATAACAATACAGATTTGTAAACAGCTATGGTATAACGGCATATGTGCACTCACTCCACTAAAACATTTCATGCAAACAAATGATTGTATATGAATGTGGTCCAGGCTATTTTTCGAAATCTTCTTTCTCTCTCCCTTTTGGGGGTTTTTGCATGGCTATATTTGAGTAATTTTTGGTCTAGGTTTGGAATTTGATGTCTGAAATCGCATTATCTTTAAGATTTTGTGAGATGATGAGAGACTTAAAGGCAGAAGGATAATTCTAAAAATAGTCGTTTTGTAAACTGCCAAACTCTAGCGGATGAGTATAACCGGTAGTAGTTTACTTTCAAATTTGACTAGCTCAAAATTTTCATTGTCATCATATGGACTCACTCCACTAAAACATTTTATGCAAATGATGGTATATGAATGTAGTCCAGGCTATTTTTAGAAATCTTATTTCTCTCTCCCTTTTGGGGTTTTTGCATGCCTATTTTTCGGTAAATTTTGGTCTAGATTTGGAATTTGATGTCTGAAATTGCATGATGAGAGACCTAAAGGCGGAAGGCTAATTCTAAAAATAGTCGTTTTGTGAAGTGCCAAACTCTAGCGGATGAGTATAACCGGTAGTAATCTACTTTCAATTTTAGTAGCTCAAAATTTTCATGGTCATCATATAATGAATTTTTTAGGAGACATTGAGAATTGGTCAGGCTTTCATTCGACATATTGGAAAGCTTTCAACGAGATTTCTGGAAAAAGTTATAGAAGGTTGAATTTCGGTTTTAACATGGGAAGAGATGGCAAATGAATTAGTGGAGTGAGTCCGTCTGTTGTACTTGGATCTTTTCGCAGTGAACAGTTGCCGATGAATTTCGAGTCGAGGGTTTACCCATTGTCGTTCTAAATGCCTCACTGATAAAAGGATTAGTTCCATTAACACTGTACAGAAATTGATGGAATCTCTACAAAGCGACACCGCTTCCGGTGAGGTCACTAACAGTAAAGACTGCTTAAGAATGTTGACAGACTAAAGCAGTTTTTACTGTATGTCGGCTTTGTGTGCGGAAGTTAATGGAAGGCGTCGGATATTTATGATACCAGATGTGAACTCATCTTACCGTTCCCTATGTACTGTTAAAGGAGAGAATGACCGTCTATTGTTTGGTAATGATTTTCCTCAACGCCTACAAGACATCAATCAATCGAGTCACTAGTCAGATTTTGGTCAACAAAGTCGACCATATCGTCCTGATAATAATTTTAACTGAGATTATGCTATACTAGAAAAGGATCTCATCAATTCCATCCTTATAATAAACCCAATTTCCAACCAAGTTTAAATCGAAACGGTTCGAATAAGTATCATGGAAACACTAAAGAAAAGGGTCCTTTTTTAGGTCAAGGTCACACAAACCAGACCAAAAAGAAGACGACCTCGTCAAAAAACCAAATAAATTTAGATACCGGTAATGAAGACTAAAATTACACGATGAGTTCTAGACTTTTACCCAGGCCCATAGCCTGACCAGTAAACGTGCAATCGAGGGGGGCAATTTAGCAAAGCACCTTGACAGACTATTATACGTCGGGAAACGGACTTTCATGGAATATTTTAGATTCGAGATTATTTTTGTTAAAACACACAAGTTATAATACGTTACATTTTTATTGCCGTTTCAGTTTAAACGTAGTCGAGTATGTTTTATGGCAAAACGTTGAACAAATACGTCCAAGTTAATTTTCTGGGTACGCTTCCTGTTGAAGGCAAGAAGAACAAGATTGCGCTGGCGAAGCTGAGTCATAGATCGTCGTTGTGGTGAGTCAACGCGAGAAAGAGTTGAAAAGCTGCTTTCACACACATCGGTACTAGAACCGAATGTGACAACGCTTGCAGTCAGTGCATATAATTTAGGGAAAGCCAATTTCTGCTCGTATAGTTTACACGATGGTATAGTGGTACTCCTGTCTTTTCAGAGCATCTTGGTACTGCATCCGTTGTGTTGCCCGCTGTGGTCTTGATACCCGTGTCAGTCGTAGTAGTGTCGGAACCATCAAGCAATTTGTCTTTTTTGACATTTTTCCTACGTTTGGTTGTTTGATTCATGTTCTATTTCTTCAGAATACCTTGTTTTATATAATGATATACTATACACAACATAGACCTATAGTTATATATATGTACGTGTGTTTCTGTACTACTGGGTACCTCAATAGGCCGGTCGCATCATGGGAGCTAGTTGGGGGGAACAAAATCTTTTGACTGGTTGGAATACCGTCAGAATTAGAATTTTTGACAGAAGCAGAGGGTTACTTTAACTGATAAGAAATCTATGTATGGTTCCGCCACGAAGTAAGTTTTCATTAAATATATTTGTTTTAAATTGTAAATCAAATTGAATTATTGTCTTAATCTGAATGCATTTTAAGAATTTATAAATCCCTATAAATATTATTTCACTGTAAATTATATCATTTTGTAATGTCCAATTTTACTATTATTAAGTCATTTATTATATTATATATTTTTTTTTATTGTAGTCTTTTACCTCCTGCCACAAGGGAGTCTGCAATAAATATTGAAAACTAGGACTTTGAATTTCGGAACTTGGATTTGGGATTTGGGACTCGGAACATTACAATTCATATGAATACAATTTAGGATAATATATGTCTATTGGTTAGTATTTATAATCAACAAATCAAATCTTTTGAATTTTGAGACGGGACAGATTATTATCAGACCAATAATTTTGTTACCAATGACGCTTTACTGCAAACTTTTTATGATTTTCAACGAACTCATTTGTATCAAATTATCTATTCTAATGTAATTAAATTTAAAAAGCTATGATGTCTGGTTTCATCCTCAGCTAAGTATAAACAGAAAGATATTTAAAGACATTTCGCATAATGCAGCCCGGCAAAGCCTCCCCAAGCCCCCCTTGTCTACGGGCCTGCTTTTACCACATACTGACTCTAATGAACATAGAGATTTTAATTGTAATACTACAAATTATGAAGCCTTGTTTGCCTGAGTTAAATAACAGCAAGTTTTATGCTGGCCAATTGAAGTGCCATCTTACAAACTGGAAAAAAATACTTCTGATAAATGGATTTTGAATTCTACACAAGGCGTAGAGATAGACTTCTCTGAAACCTCACCCTCTTAGACAACACAGTATTCAATTACTGAAACACAATTTCTTAACTCTGAACAGGTTACTCATGAACAAGGTGAATTTATTTCACCAATATTTTTAAGACCGAAGAAAGATTCTTCTTTTCGTCTGATTTTAAATTTGAAACAACTCTCATGATGAGAGTCTCCTGCATATTAATTTCTTAGAACTGGTCGGTTTACAGTCATTATGTTTTGATATGATTAACCATTCAATAAAATTAGAAATGGATAATACAACAGCAGTTGTATAAATCAATAATAGAGGAGGCAGTAAATCTTTACAATGCTATGATATAACTCGAAAAATATTTGATTGGGTCTAATCTAAAGGCATTTCGCTCTTTTATTCCTGGTGTCTCTAATACAATTGCTGACAAAAAATCAAGAATTTTTGAAGATCAAACTGAGTGGACGTTGCATGAAGACAAGTATCAACATATAATAACTTTACTTGGAACACCAGATATCGAAACTGAATACTAAAGTCAATGTGAATTGCATCCTGATCCCAATGCTTTTACTATACCATGGAATAATAACTTACCATATGCTTTTCATCCTTTTAGTTTACTGTCAAAGGTTTTACACAAGATAAAATGGACAAATGAAAACAGTTTCTGCTGATAGTTCCACTTTGGCCAACACAAGCTTGATTTTCTTTCCTTCCTCCTGAGAATGTTAACCTGTACCCCGAAAGTTCTTACATTGAAGAAGAAAACACTATATCTACCATTCAACCTGAAGGCCGAACACAAATTATGGAAAAAACTGAAATTAATGACATGCGTCTTGTCCGGCCAGTCCTTGCCTTGCATGGAATTTCGTAGTAGCTCAAAACATTATATGCCATTCCTGGCGAATTTCAACATCGAAACAATATGACACATACCTTGAAAGATAGCTTGCAAGGCAAGGTAACATACGCCCACTGGCAGCTGTCAGAAATGATTAAACAGTCTTTAGTGACTACAGGGTTGCACAATATAGCTAATAGAGTGAAACGTCAAGTCAGACACGATATTTCGGTAAAATATTATCCGATCATCGCGAAAATCGATAGGGATCATCTTCATAATAACATTGACATACAAAATAAAAATCAAAAGAATTGTAGCCTGTAGAGTGAGCACGAGTTGCACAATATAGCTAATAGAGTAAAACGTCAGATCAGACACGATATTTCGGTGAAAAATTATCCGATCATCATGAAAATCGATAGATCATCATGAAATTCAATAGGGATCATCTTCATGACGACATAGACATACAAAATAAAAATCAAAAGAATCTGTAAAAAATTGTAGCCTGTAGAGTGAGCACGAGTTGCACAATATAGCTAATAGAGAAAAACGTCGAGTCAGACACGATATTTCGGTGAAAAATTATCCGATCATAACGAAAATCAATAGGGATCATCTTCATAATGACATTGACACACAAAATAAAAATCAAAAGAATCCGTAAAAAATTGTAGCCTGTAGAGTGAGCACGAGTTGCACAATATAGCTAATAGAGAAAAACGTCAAGTCAGACACGATATTTCGGTGAAAAATTTTCCGATCATCACGAAAATCAATAGGGATCATCTTCATAACAACATTGACATACAAAATAAAAATCAAAAGAATACATAAAGAACTGTAGCCTGTAGAGTGAGCACGAGCCAAATGTGAACGGACGGACCGACGGGGTGATTACAATATACGCCCATCTTACGTGTGGGCGTATAAAAATGGATCAACTTTTGTGGTAGATGGAACAGTGATCCCTTATCATCTTCTGTGAGTTTTGTGGTTGACTTTCTTGTTAGTTTGTACAAAGAAGGACTGGGATATAGCGGATTAAATACAGCCCGTTCAGCATTGTCTACTGTTGTGTTGTTAGACTCTGATTACAATGGAACTTTGGGAAAGCATCCCTTGATATGCCGTTTCCTAATTCTTCGAATTGCGTCCAGCACTTCCACGTTACACCCATACTTGGGATGTGGACATTGTTTTGAGATCTCTTGCGGCTGCTGAAGATTTAAGCCTCAAAGATTTATCAAGGAAAGTTGTCATGTTGCTTACAAAATAATGAGTTTCTGATATAAAGGGACATGTTTTGCATCTACTGGACAAACATGGAGCACTTCTTAAACCTGGAGGTACTTCGGCATAAAGTCTGTTTTTAGCTGCTATCTGTGATAAGGTGGAATTTTTTA
>NW_008709421.1:1892566-1901138 GCF_000327385.1 Lottia gigantea
CGATAGAATAAGTCCAAACCATAAAGATGTCATCCAAAAAGCGTCCGTAAAAAAGTGGGTCAAATGGACAGAGGGGTAACACCTCACGTTCCCACTCTGCCATGAAAAGGTTTGCGTACGAAGTGGCGAATCGTTTGCCCATTGCTGTCCCTGAAGTTTGTAAATATGTTTTACCATTAAATGTGAAATCGTTTCGACTAAGACAAATCTCTAAAAGCTGTAGAATTGCATCGTCGGATCTGTTTGGATCTGGGTTTCTATTAAAAGCTTTACGAACTGCCGTTAAACCAGTAGTGTTATCGATATTGGTATACATAGAAGAAACGTCGATAGAAATTAAAATGGCATTAGAGGGAACTCGAAGATTTTTTATTTTACCTAATTTATGTGTTGTTAGATTATTGAAGTGTTATATTTAGCGAACTTTTCATGCACATAGTGTTATATTTTAGTATATATTTACATTTAGTAATAATTTAGTTTATATTTACATTTGAGTTTAAAGTTGAATTAAAAGAGATGCCTCGTATCCTATTCTTGAAAATGTCAGTTAAGTTTTTTTTACGTTTTAATGAATTCAGCTGTGTTAGATGTAAAGATATAATTATATGCGAAGATTATCTTAAAGAAGTAATTAGACAGGGCAAAACGGATCAGTACAGACAAGGGAATAAGGTTTTGTTATCAAAATGAAATACTGTTGTATGCCCGTATGATATGTATATTAAATATGTTGCGTTAGCCGATCTCAACGTTCATTCGAATTATTATGTTTTAGACCTATATTTGCTTCAGGAAAAATTAGAAACCTGGTGTATAAAGATAAAAAGACTACAATTGACCAACCCGACTGTCTTTGTCTGTAGCTTCGTTTGTGCTTGTGGACGGGCGGAATTCTTGGTGATGACGACCCCTGTCTGTTGTGGACACTGTATGCACTTTTGCACATTTCCCTTCATATGTTTATGTACATAATCAACTGTGGTAACTATCAATCTACTTTATTGTTGAATTATTATATATATTAGTATGCTAATTTATTTATTTATCTATTCATTTATATTTTTCTGTATATTGATACAATGTATTTTGTGACGGATTAACGTAAGCCTTGACTTGTTTCCGAAACCCTATTTATACTCTGCAAAAATATATAATAGAAATAAAATACTGTTTAAACGGGTAGATGCAAGGATGGCTATATCGATGATAGAAGTTTGCTGTTCCTAAAAGCCCCTTTGGGCTTGTCTAGTGTATGGTGGCTGTCGGCAATATACATATTGTGTTTTCATTGAAATATTAAGTTGTTTGGTGGCTGTTATGCTGGTGATAGGTATCCTATATCGTCCCTGTGCTGATAAAACCTTCTAACTCAACTTTACAAGTTTTCAGGAGAGCGATAAAACTGTTTCTTTCTTTAGTTTTTGAAATTATCGATACTTTTTTAGCTACAATATTATCAAAAATATTACTATTTTGCACTATTAATACTTATGTTCATCCATATTCCTTACTTACAAATAAATTCTGACTTAGGTTTTTTTTCAAAATTTCGGTAAAATAGAAGATTTGTTTACTACTTTATATAGTAAAAATAGGATTTAAAATACAAATTATGAAATGTGTATTGTATATTAATATTGAGATAATATATCTGTTTCACTGTTTACTTTTGTAAATCTTAGATTGAGTAGGATTTCATTTTGTAAGAGTGAAATCCGATATACGTTTATTGCAGGGCGTTCTTGGAACGCCCTGCTTTGTTTTCGTTCTGGCTATTTTTATTTTTTTTTTCTTCACTCAGCTCAGTTCTCGGAAACAGCAACAGGTATGGAAAACGGATTTTGCCACACTTTCTAACTCGTGGCTAACTGCGTACTGAATGTAAAACGAAAATTTTCTGAGCAACATGTAGCGACGTTAGCAACAAACAGAAAGTGGGCTCTAGTGGGCGTAATTATCGACCGATTTTGCTCGGGTTTCCTTTATTCTACTTCTTATAACAATGGACACATGATGGCATTTTTTCACAAATTAGTTCGATACTTTTTTTGTAGAAATTAATCGAAATATGCTATTTTGGTTGCTATTTGTTGGACAGATTTGAAACTTATATAGTGTAGACAGCCAGCATGGGGGAATAAAAAACGCATTCAAAATTGTTGCATCACTTCCGGTTTCGAAGTTAGTACTTCCGGTGACGTCACTTCCAGTAGAATTCCAAACTAACATATGCATGATATTAGTGTCATTAATACAAACCTATTAAACTAAAAAAATACTTACCGGAAGTAATAATTAGGCCGCCATTTTGGTTTACCTCATTTTTCGAAAATTCCTATTCAGAAGCCATTTTTTATCCGATTTGTGTAATTTTTGTGTCAAACGATACTATAAATGTTTGTCTACAATTCGTGGGAAGCAAAATTTTGATTTTCGGTTTTGCCTTTTTGATACGAACGGATGTTTTTTTTCAAAGTTTGAAGGCGTATATCTCGTGACCTTGACCTTTGATAACCTTCATATTAACTGTGATGATAATTTGTGACCTCGTCTATCTGATGACCTTTTGAAAATTGGGGGCAGACAACTCTTTCCCATTTTATAGGGGTCTAAATATGGACCATTTTGAGCCTTTACAGTGCTATATCTCGGTCCCTAATAGAGATATGGCAATAATTCTTTCGATTTTGTAATGTAGAGATTCTGAGCTTTCCATAGATATAATACATGCATACCTTACATGAGAATTCAAAACTCAATTCACTTAACATGGGGCTATTAGATAAAGTTAGGTTAACCCGCTGTCAACCCCAATAGAAATCAAAGTTTTAGTTGTTTAAAGATACCCTCCGTTTATATTTGTTTTATATGGCTGTTTTATGTCCAGTTGTGGACATAAGCTCTCGGGTGGATTGAACCATGCTATACTGTAAGTTGAGCTTACAGAAGCACATTAAAGGGACACCCCCACTTAATTTACCAACTTTCTTATTTCTTATCCGATTTTCATTAAACTTGGAATGTATGTGTAAAATCAAATTCTAAATTTGATGGAATTATCGAATTTGCGCAGTGCGCATTCGCGTTACCAACTTTCCTTTTCTTATCCGAATTTAATCAAACTTGCTATGTATGTGTATATTCCAACTAAAAATTCAATGGAAATAACCAATTTTTGTTGTGCTCATGCGCATTACCAAATTTCTTATTTCTTATCCGGATTTCATCAAACTTGGTCAGTAGTACTAGTCGTTTCAATTTGGTCGCATAAAAGGGTTTTCCCCTTTTCATGGGAATTCCCCTTTTCTTGGGGATTTCCCCATTCCATTTCATTTCATGGGGAAAATGCGACCTAAATTGAAAGCTCCCATAACATAAAAGACCTAAATTCCCTACATTTCATAAATTCTTACACCTATATTCCCTATATTTCATAAATTCTTACAGCCCTTACACCAAAAAACACCTTCAATCAATTTCCTACATTCCATATTAAAAATAACCTTATATAAAATAACAGAACATTTTTAGTAGATGGGAGATAACTCTTTTTGGATAAAAAACAGACTAAATTAACTCATTTAAAAATAGGATGAGTTTAATTCTAAAACACGAACAACACAGATTCGAAGATTATTCGGGCGACGGTATCTTTTCTTCATTATTTTCTCTAGGTAAAACAATAATTCCAAAAGTAGCTAGCTTTGTTTCAAAAAACAAATCACTCATTTCAAGCGGAGCGAAAGCCATCGGCTCAATCGCTGAAGCGGGAAAGAGTATAAGCGATACAGTGAAACAATCTAACGAGTTGAAAGAATTAGAACTAATAAGAGAACTTCGAAACAGGAGATTAGAAGAAAGGAAAGGAAAAGGTTTTAAAGTTATAGGATAAAAATGATAGTCGCTCACGGTCCAAAAACTTATATATAAAATATATATACAAAAATCATTGGGTTCTCTTCCTGGATTTCCATGGGCGAAATATCCCGGAGAAAAACATCTTCCCGGTCATAATTATACAGGTCCAGGCACTAGGTTAGATCTACGATTGGACGAAAATGATAATCCCAAACCAGGGGAAGAACCCATTAATAGAGTTGATGCCGCTGCGCTTAAACATGATATTTTATACAGAAACAAAGACATAAAGTTTAGACACGAAGCAGACAAACAAATGATAATCGAACTTGAAAATATTCCAAATCCAACTTTCAAAGAGAGAATGGAAAGAGCATTAATCATTAAACTGTTAAAAGCAAAGATGAAATTAGGCATGGGATTGGCGGATGAAATTCATAAAGAATTTAGAAAAACTAAAAACTTTTTAAAAGCCAAAGTGTTTGAAAAAGATGAAATATGGTCAGCCGATTTAATTCATATGCCAATCGAAAGAGGATTTAAATATTGCTTAACAGTTATAGATTTATATACGAGATATGTATGGGTTATTCCTCTCAAAAACAAAACGGGTTTATCAGTCAAACACGCATTTGAAACGATTATGAAACAATCTAACCGTCATCCAGAAAAACTATGGGTAGATAAAGGAAGTGAATTTTATAACAAAAATATGAAATCTCTGGGATTTGAAATTTACAGTACGCATAACGAAGGTAAAGCTGTAGTTATTGAAAGATTTAACAGGACTCTAAAAAATAAATTATTCAAAAAGTTCACGGAATTGAAATCTCAAAAATGGCTTAAAATATTACCAGAGGTTGTCGACGAATACAATAACAAAATTCATTCATCTATAGGTGTCACACCAACACAAGCCTCGAGTAATCCAAATATTATAAAGTCAATTAACGCACAACATAACTACGAAAATGAAATAAAGAATTTAAATATCAAATCCAAATTTAAAGTCGGAGATCGAGTTCGTATTTTCAAATATAAAAGTAAATTCGAAAAAGGTTACGTTGGATACTGGACGAACGAAATATTCATCGTTGATAAAGTAAACACTACATCACCATATGAATTAATCGATCAAGATAAAGAACAAATCATAGGTAGGTTTTATCAAAATGAACTACAAAAAACCGACTTTTAAAAATGAACAATGAAGAATTTGATAGAAGATTAAGAGATGTAGACAAGCATTTACGCTTTAAATTTTTTAAATTTAAATGCAAATCTATGTTCAAAATATTATTGAATGTGTTTTATCAGAATGTAATACAATTTTTTTCAAACACAAAATACGTATATATTTCCAAAAAACCGACTTTTAAAAATGAATGAATTTCTCGATAAATATGGAACCGATACAACCACAAACTTTCAACTTATGAAATGGGCGAATGAGTTAAATATATCACCGTTTTAATATTGTGTGAGAGATGAAATAAATGATCTCAAATATAAGAAAGGTAAATTTTACGCTATAACAAATATACATACTTCCGATCAAAAAGGAGTTCATCATTCTGCTTTGTACAAAGACTCTGACTTTTATTTCTTCGATTCTTATGGATTAGAACCCACTGAAGAGATAATCCAATTGACTAATAAACCAATCAAATGTTCAACATTTCAAATTCAATTACCGGGACAAAAGGTTTGTGGTCAGCTTTCACTTTGGGTTTTATATCAGTTGAGTTTAGGAAAACAGTTTGAAGAAATTGTAATAAATTTAACTCAATAAAAATGGCGAATAAGTTTGGATTAGGTTCTTTATCTTTAGAAACTAAAAAACCTAACACTACAGCGTGGATAAATAAAGCGAAACCTTACTTTGTGGATCAAATCGGAGACACTCTTTCAAGGTGATTTAGATATGAACAATTTTAGCATAAGTAATTTAAAGTCTCCGGAAAACGATAATGATGCCATTCACAAGAAATATTTAATAGAACAATTAAATTTAATTGAAGTAAATAAAAACCATTTAAACGAAAGAATAGGCGATGTGAAAAGATTCTTCAAACGTCAACTAAATAATAAAGATTTTATTGATGATACTAAACTACAACAAGAAGTAACAAGTTTAAAAAATTTTATTCAACAACAATTAGTCAATGTAGTAGATAAAACTCAGTTACAAACTTTAGATGATAAGATTGCAAAACAAAAAATAGATCTTAAACAACTAATAGCCAATATTAATCCAGGTATAAGTGAAGACAAATTAACCGCATTAGAAAGTAAACTTAGTGATGATAGTGAAATACAAAAACAAATAGTCGCTATTCAACAACAATTAATCAATGTAGTAGATAAAACTCAGTTACAAAATTTAAGTTCATTAATATCTAATTTAGATGATAAGATTACAAAGCAAAAAATAGAACTAATAGATATAAGTGAAGACAAATTGCAACGGGAATTAACTAAATTTAAAACTGAATTACAAAAAGAACTAACAAATATTCAACAAAACATTGATGATAGTGTTATTCAACAACAGATAACCACTATTAATAACCTAGTTTTAAAACAGGATAAAAATATAATCGCATTAGAAAAAAAGTTTCTCAAGAAAGAATCGTATTATTTCAATATTCCATTTAGATTTTTGGGTTTTGATAATGGTTCTATTACTGATAATATTGATAAATCAAAAGACTATGAATATAAAACATATGGATTTACAGCAAATATTAGACTATATTCTGTTCCAAATTATACTATTCTTCCCAAAAAAATTTTTGATGTTAATTATCCATATATTTTTAAATTTCGAGGAAAACTTACAATTGAAATAACATTTCCTATACAGGTAAAAGTTGATTCATTATTCTTCAGACAAAACTCAATATCATCTAATCGTCAATTTAACGCTCGTAAAGTTCTTCAGTTTATCAATGGTACAAAAAATGTAGAAACTAAAGAATTAGAAATTAACGACGAAAACAACAAGGTTAATCACTTATATGAAATTAAAACAAGTGGAAAATATATAGATATGTTTAGAATGTTAATCATACCAGATAATGAAAAAGATGAATTTACATTGAGTGATTTTGATATGATATTGGAGACTGAAACTCCACCATCAATGAATATTATTAGAAATCCAGAACCAGAAAAAAAAGATATAAGCAGATATCAGTTTTTACGAGCAACAGACTTTGAATACGTAAAACTATATTTTGTTGATAATGATATATTTACCTCAGTCGATATTCATAAAAGTCAACAAAATCAAAAATTTTTAATAAGAGATGGTGTATATGTTAATATATCAATCTATATTGAAAAACCAAAATTTTCAGTTCATCTGAATAAGATTAATGATTCGAAAGAACAAATATCGTTAGTAACTGTAAGAGTTAATAGTAAAGCGGCTTTATCAGAAGTTCACTTAATTTAATTACCTAAAAATGGAACTCGAAAGTAGACAAAACTACATGATAGAAAAACAAAATGAACTAAAAGAAAAACTAAAACAATTCAACAAATGTAGAAAAACATGGAGTAAAATCGATTCTGTTTTCAAAACATTAAGTACAGTTTTAACAATAGGGATAACGGTGGCAACAGCCGTAACCGGTGGATTAATGCTTCCAATCATCGTCCCAATAGTATTAGCCTCGTTCACTGCCGTTCAAACTTCATCTTGTGGTTTGATTACTTTAGGTTTTACATCAAAACAAAAAGCTTATTATAAAAGGAAAACAAAAATTTTAAATACATTTCTTAATAAATTATTCATTTTTTTCGAAAGATCGAGAGAGGATAAGAACATAACCATTGAAGAATTAGAATTCAATGAAATTTTAGATAAATTTGATGTAGAAATATCATCAATAAAAGTTAAAATTCCTAGTTAAAATAGTTGCTTTAAAAATATGAATAAATTTATATCACATGATCTTTTTTCCAATGTTATTGAGCATATCTCTGACGAATTTTTATCATTTAACGGACAAATTGAATTAGATGGAAAGATAACTCAAGATAACTCAAGAAAATACATACAAGACATAAAATTTGTAGGTTTTGATACCATGACTTTTGTCGATTTCTGGATAAAAAATCGAATTCCTCCGATTTCACAGGAAAAATGATTTTCCATAAAAAATCTAGTGGTGATCAAAGCTTATTATAATTTATTTTTTTTTTCGAAAAATTCCTAGTTAAAAATAGTTGCTTAAAAAATATGAATAAAATTGAAATTTTAGACGATGAAAAATTCATATCAAATAAACTTTTTTCCGATGTTATTCACCTTATCTCTAATGAATTTATAACATTTAAAGGGCAAATTGAAATAGTTGGAGAGATAACTCAAGATGGAAAATACAAACAAGACATGAAATTTGTAGGTTTTGATACCAAAACTTTTGTCAATTTCGTCGCTACAGTGGATGAAAAACCAGATGCCACCGATTGGTATTTCACGGGAAAAATCATTTTCCGTAAAAATAATTATAAAGAAATAAAAAGATCAAAAAAGGGTAGTGGTGTTAGCCTACTCAAAAAGATAAAAGAATATATCGGTATAAATTGTTATATACCGAGTGATGGATGCTGCTTTGTAAAGTGCGTAAATTATGTTTTGAACAAAGACTACATGAGAGAATTTCAAGATTTCATCAACAGTTTTCAAAAATCAAACAGA
>NW_008709421.1:1901837-1902795 GCF_000327385.1 Lottia gigantea
AGAATACACAAGGATTGAAATCCAAAATTTCACTATATTACAGGACAACTGCAAAACAAAATAATAGTTACACTACGTGTAACACCGTTGTTTCTGACCAATAAGATAGTCACCATCTACTATGAAAAATAAATGGAAGTGAAATAATCACAAAAACTGGCACACCAAAAAAAAAATAAACACGCAAGTAACCGGACGCTTGAATGTAAGAACAATCAACTATGAGATACAACACACAACGCAAACGTGGAATAAATGAACGCAGACGGGTTAATATATATCGACATACGGTATGCAAACACCGCAAGAGATTAATTATTTGTTCCTAAAGGTACAACACAATATTACATACATGAATAACCAAGTAAGTGTAAAGAATTAGTATGCAGTGAACAATAATGTGTATTGTATGATTATGGATTCATGTGATAATGGGTATATAATGAAACGATATAATGACAACAGGATAGAGCAAAGAATAAAGAAAACCCAAAGATAGAAGAGAGAAGAATAGGAAATAAACCTGAGGAAAAACTGAAATGATATAAAGCAAGTTAGACCTGAAAACTAAAATGAAACTAAGTAATCTCAATATAGACAACAGCAAAATCTTCAATGCCAACTGGAAAGCAAAGGTATAATGACAAAACTTATCAACAATAAACATTTACTACATGACATGACCACTTTGACACCATAAGACCTCTATAGCAGAAACCAAATACTAACTCAAAGTAATAATTAGACACAGTAATAATTAAACAAAGTAATAATTAGATAAAGTAATAATGATCTAAATTGAAACAATTTAATTAATGGAATTTAGAAAACCCCCCAAAAATATAGTTAAAGTCCAAATAATCTACACTATAAAGTTAATTTAGACTTATTAACTGACAACAGCAATTTATTTATTAAGAATTTACCCAATGTTTAAGATTCACACTGGAAATAAAGA
>NW_008709421.1:1902845-1903759 GCF_000327385.1 Lottia gigantea
AAACGTAGAAAAAGTTTACTCGCATACTCACCCTTTTATAAGATATTTTATCAGACAAAGTATTAAAGGAGGAAGAGTTTCGGCAAATCGAAAATCATTTGAAACGAATAAAATGAATGAGATCTGCGCCATATTAAAAAAATACAATGAAAGTAACACTGAAGGAATAATAGATTTATTCAAAGAATACAGTGTTAACCCAAAAGATAAAACGGAAGTTCACGCTAAACTCAAAGAACTGGACTATTCTAAACTGATGGCATTTGACGCTAATGGGTTGTACGCTTCAGCCATGACAGAAGGTGAATATCCTAAAGCGGAAAGTGCAAGAGCGTTTCTACCAGAAGAAGAAAAAGAATTTGTAAAACTCTTCAATAAACAAAAATTCAGACCTAGAACTGCTATTTTAAAAGTTTGGTTTGAATATCCCAAAAAAATGTTCTTTCAACCCATACCAGCTAAAGATAAAATAACTTTTACGAATAGAATAGGTCAGAAGGAAACTGGCACTAAAATCAGGTTCCTGTCACGACGTTTTAACATCAGTTGATATTCAAGAAATAGTGAAATCCGGTTGTAAAATTATTAGAATATTAGATGGTATAGTTTACGAAGAAAATTTTAAAACTCCACCATACAGATATTATATTTTAATTTTGAAGGAATTAAGGAATAAATACAAAAAAGAAGGATATATGGTTGCTAGTAATTGCATGAAATTATTAGGTAATTCCTTATACGGTAAATCTATTCAGAAGAATCGAGACATCTATGGAGTGAAGCGACTTTTAAAGCCAACTTCGATTCACACGTCAAAAGCTATGAAAAAGTAAATGATAGTCAATATATAGTTGAGATGAATGAAGAAGAAAAAGAGTTTGTTCCTCCAAAGGATTTTACTTGATTAACACCCA
>NW_008709421.1:1903809-1905603 GCF_000327385.1 Lottia gigantea
TTATTAATCTATTAATCCTTTCGTAATGTGTATATATAATCTTTTGTGTCGATTTTGAATTGTGGTGAATTTCCACTAAATATAATTCTAAATCCATTAAACAATAAACCTTGATTATCAACGATTGGTGAAATGCTCTTTGGTAAATCTGGGTCAGGGTTTGAAAAAAGACGATTTATATCATCTAATGTCCTAATTATAACACCACTATATTCAATCGCTTTGGGAGGTGTGGGTAAAATTAACATATATCTGTCATAACTCTTTCACCCGTAGGTTTTCTAGTATTTACAAATACATATCCATGATCATCTGGATTTCTCCATTGAGCTTTACAAACCTTTTTAAATGCATCTTTGTCCATTCCGTGATTTATCGATTGAATGATTTGAGATAAATAATAAAAAACAATTTGCATTTTTTCTAATGAACATAGAATCCATCCCGTAAAAAGATTGGGATTGGTATATGCAGTGACAGTTGTGATGTCTTCCTTTCGTGAAGAATTCTTGTTGAACAGTTTGATTTCTTTGCGCTACGCAGTCGTCAAACAATATTAAGTTCTTTCGCTCGCTATCAATTTGAGACAAATCTAGATCATTAACATTTTTCGTAAGAAAAACTTTTATATCCGTTGGTTTCTTTCCTTCGATGTAGTTATCTATGAAATCTTTCAATTCCACTTTTTCTTCGTTTTCTTTGTAATATTGAAATAAGTCTTGAACATCTCTCTTTGGTAGATATTCTAAAGTTTTGAGAAATTGATAATACGATTGCTCTGGTGTTGTTGTGTAGATATACAAAGAATCGAAATCTAAAAGGTTTGGTGTTGTCAACATGTTAAAAGTGAGATGAGTTTTCCCAGAACCGGAACTACCGCATATACATATGAGCATTGGGTTATTAGGAAATATTTCTGAATGATTAAATTTTTTACCCATTTTTTATTATTTTAATTTGTTCCAAAAATCACTCCTTCTCCTTTATACTTCGAAAGATATATTTCTTCTCCAGTGCGTATATTTTTTAAAAATATTCCATTACCCTTATGTTTGACTTTGATTTCTCCTGTGTCAATACTATCTACTAATTTATTTAATCCTTGTTTGACAGTTTTCTTGGTTTCTTCACTAAATCTTTTTCCAAATTCTTTCATTGTGCCTATCATTTCTCCCACTCCTGAACCTTTCTTTTCCGTTTTAGGTTTTTCAATCTCAGCTGCCAACTTTTCCATTTTTAAATTATGTCTATGTTCTTCGGCTGCGTTCTTTTCATCGGTGGCTTTTTTAGCAGCAGCTTCTGCAATAGCAGCTTTCTTTGCGTTGGCAGCTTTGACTCCAGCAGCTGTAGCACCAGCCACTGTGGCCGCCGCGGTAATACCAGCAAATATTAAAGGTAGGGAAAATATAAATCCACCTTCTTTTGCGTTCGCGTCAATTCTTTCTAAATCTATATCGTCTCTGACTTTACAATATTTGTATTTATCAATAAGTTTTTTAGTTATGCTGATTTTTTTACCATTGAAAGTTATTACAGTTGGTGAAGCTGTTTTCGTGACTAAAGTTTCTGGTTTCATTTTTAAGGGTATATTTTTTACTCAATTCTTATCATTCTTCTATCTGCTATTTTAATTAAATGTTTTGTTTCTTCCAATAATAAACAATAACCTGTTACATCTCCTTGTGTTTTTTCAATATGAATACTTATGTTGACTCCTGTTTTGAAAAGATCTTCTTGGTGAGCTGAAAGATCANAACAGAAGATTGGATGATTAAGTGCAAAATCTACATATTC
>NW_008709421.1:1905653-1914641 GCF_000327385.1 Lottia gigantea
ACATTCTTACCGTCTATTGTGTATGTGGGAATCTTTTATGAAATAAGGAACTGTAATAACTTTATTGGCAGGTAGAGATGTTAATATAACAGAAGATGGTTCAAATCATTTTGTTTAGACTGCACGAGGTATATCCCATAATACTCAGTAGAGTATACGCTTGTTGTATCGGGACTTTCGATACATAATTGAATAGTATTCGTACTTGTAAGATGGGAAGAAAGCATAACAAAAGGCAATTTCAAAATAAACGTGGTTTTCTCTTCTTGGTCTACATTCTAACAACAAAGGGAGATCATTCTAACTAGAGTTTACATAACAATGTATGGAAGGAAATACATGCCATAATATAACACATGAATTGACTATACAACAACGCTATTACTAGTAACGTTAATTACGTCATTACTATAAACCTTGTAATATTCAAACTGTGCTTATCATATAGACTCAATAATGTGACATCTCCCCTCTTTGAAATGAAATGTTGAAAACATTTTAGACAATGAAATATACAGAACCACTTAACACAAAATAAACAAAATCTCCTTGATTTTAAAGTTAGCTTAAGCATTTGAATGTTACTGATTGTCTGGTGTATCAAATTGTCACTGATTAATGCTGAAATAAAACAAACACAATACACAGTATTATCTAAACATATTATAGATTAAGTCTATCTGGTACATTTACAGTCCTACCAGATCTAGTTCTATATGGTACATTCACATTCTGATTTGGAATACCATGAGCTGGGTTTGTTGATTAGATTGAATATTTGGTGGATCTAGATTTCCATCTTCTAGGAAATCATCCATTAGAACTGGAACATTGAAGTCAATGTCAGAAAGTCTTAGAAATTTTCTGTTTCTACGATAAACATTGCCTTTTACATTTCTGACTAAATATGATCTTGGAGCGACAATAGCGACTATAGTAGCTGGTTCCCAAATATTTGACTCATCACTCCATAATCTAACTGATTGTTCTACTAACTGATTGTCCTACTTTAAGTTCTATGTGTATAAAAATAATGTTTTGACAAATCTTGTTTCTTTGATAAACTGTTCTTAAAATTATCTGTTGATTTATTAGGTAACACCTTTAAAGATTTACGATTTATAGGTAATAATGTTCGAAATTGTCTTCCCATGAGTAATTCAGCTGGTGATGGCAATTCATTTGACAAAGGTGTACTTCGATAGTTCAGCAATGCTAAATTTGGATCTTCCTTATTTTCCATAGCTTTTAATAACAGTTTTTTAACAGTTTGAATTGTTCTTTCCACTTGCCCGATACTCTGTGGATATCTTGGGCTACTAGTTTTATGATTAATATCATATTTTGCACATAATTGTTTATACAGAGCACAATCATATTGAGGTCCATTATCCGAGAATATTACTTCTGGAATTCCATAATCTGAGTTCACTAGATTGTTGCCTTTGATGAGTTTGACATGATTCACAAGTTAAGATAATGTTCTTAATATCAGCTGTTATACAAGGCCAGAATACTGATTGCTTGCACGTAGTAAACATTTTTCGATGCCCAGATGTCCTTCATGTAATAACTTTAAAGCATCTTGACGTAATGAAGTAGGTATGATTAGTCTATAACACTTGAATATAAGATTGTCTTCAGTGCTGAGGTCTTCTCTGTAATTCCAATAAGGCAAGATATCTTTATGACATTTAGATCTGTCGTCAGGCCAACCATCAATGATGACTTGTTGGAGCCGTCGTAATATTGGATCTTGATTACATTAGTTTTACCAGGTATATATTCTACTTGGTAGTACGCAACAAATGTCTCTGAAGTCTATGGCTGGACTTGCTAATTTGCTTTCTAAAGATAGCATCTAGTGGTTTGTGGTCAGTTTGTAAAGTAACTGATCGACCATAGATATAGTGATGAAACTTTTCTAAACTCCATTCAACTGCTAAAAGTTCTCTTTCTATATTACTGTACCGTTGTTCTGTTTCGGTTAGGGAACTTGATTTGTAGCAGATAGGTTTAGAGTCTTGAATTAGAGGTGCACCTAAGCCTTTAGTGCTGGCATCACATTGGATCATATTTTCCTTTTTAGGATCATAATAGGTAAGAGTAGATAAGCTGGCTATTTCATTCTTGATATCTTGAAATGACTTTTCGTGTTCTGGATTTCATTGGAATACTGAAGTTTTCTTAAGAAGATCTCTTAAGGGAGCTGAGTTCGTAGCCAAAACTGGACTGAAACGATTAAGGAAATTAACCATACCAAGAAAGGAATGTAAATCATCTTTAGAATCAGGAGCTGTTATGTTGACTATACCATCAACCTTGCCAGGATCAGGTTTTAATCCGTCTGGTGTCCAAATATGACCAAGGAATCTAGTCTCTGTAACTTCTAACTGTAGTTTATCTGGATTAAATTTGATATTTCTGTCTCTGGCTCTCTGTAATAGATTTCTAAGATTAATATCATGCTTCAGTTGCACCAAATACAAATATGTCATCTGCAATACCTGAAATTCCTAAAAGATCAACAAAAACTTCATCCATTTTTTCTGGAAAATATCTTGACTAACAAACCAAGCCAAACGGTAATCTATTGAACTTGAATCTCCCAAATGGTGTAGCGAACGTAGTTAAATATGAACTTTCTAATTCAACCATCCAGTATCCAGAGCGAGCATCAAGAACTGAAAAATACTTGGAATTAGACAGTTTAGGTATAATATCATCAATAGTACGAGTGTAATAATGTTTTTATTTAAGTCTCTAGGATCTAAGCATATCCTTAATTCTTCTTTGTTTTCCTTTTCAACAATAACAAAAGAGTTAACCCATTAGTTGGTTTAAGGACTTTAGATATAACTTTCATGTCTTCCATTCTCTTCAATTCTACTTTAAATCTGTCTTGAAGAAGGACAGCTCTAGGAGGATTTATAACAGGAATTGAGTCTATTTTCATTCTTATCTTATAAGGATCTCCAGGAAACTTAAAAACATCCCCATATTGTTGATGTAAGAACTGTTTAGTGAAAAGTTTGGTTTCTGATGAAGACACATTGATGGAGTAGTTAACTTTGATTAAGTTCATCTCTCTACATGTGTTTAAGCCTAATATAGCTTGTCCATTTGTTGTAACATTAAACACTACAGGATATTGAACATTTTTATGTCTTATGTATAAAATACATGTGCCCATATTGTTGATTTTGGTTCCACCATAACTTGTTAGTGTAGAACAAGGTGCATTTAGTTTATGTTGATGAGAAAATAATTGTCTATAAATATTCTCAGGCAATATATTGGCTTCAGAACCAGTGTCAAGCTGTAAATCAATACATGTATAACGTTTATGATGAGGATTAGTTGTTGTTGGTAGACGAACTAAAACCTTCGATGAACCCTTAACTATCTAAAAATTCAGTTTTGATGTTCTGTGGATTTGTAGATTTCTTCTCTACAGCATTAACAAACATGTTTTCCATAGTGAAAGTATCGTCCTGCTCAATATTGTGAACATCATTTTGCTGAGAGAGACATGCCCGTGCAAAGTGGCCAAATCTGTTGCACTTTTTGCATCTACTGTTGTTAGCTGGATATTGTCTTCTAGGATTGACATTATCTCCACAGTACTTGCATGAAGAGTCTGAACTAGATTTTGGTTGAAATTTTATATAGGAACCCTGATTTTGACCATAATTTTTCTTAGATGGACTTTGGCTGAATTGAGATTTTCTTTGTTGATAATTATTGTGGTTTGAACTCAAAGAGCGAGTGTGTTGTCTTGCTGGCTTTCTGTACTGTGAGTGAACAGCATGCACTGTATCTGCTGAGCCTAGTTTCATCTGTTTAAGTTTAGTATTGGTACATTCTGCCGTTCGTGCCCACTGTATGGCATCATCAATAGTCAGTTCATTTCCTTTTGAAATACATTTAAATTGAACTCTGTGATCAGACATACCAAATACTAGAGTATCTCGAACTTGTTCATTAGCAAATTCTGCAGCAAAACCACAATCTCGAACAGTAAGCCTGATTTCTGTTAGAAAATCTTCTAAATTAGTTTCTCCTTGAGAAAGTGTTCTCAACTTCTGCCTGGCTACCATAATATTAGACTGACCTAGGACGAATTGGTCAAATTTCTCACAGTATTTATTAAGGACTATTTGATCATTTCCACTCATATTCTAGGAATTAAATAATTCAAAGCCTCTGTCACCTGACCATAGCAGTAAATATTTACACCGTACAGCCTCGGTATCTTTCAAAGGACCAGTAAAAATAGCATTACATGTCTGTTTGACAAATCTTATTCCGTGGATGGTTATGTTCTGTTCATGTCAAAAATCTTACTCATTTTTTGACTGATTTTCACTGGTTTCATATATTTATTGATAAGATCTGCGGAAAAGTCAATGAATAAGAAAGTTTGAAATCTTGAGACGTTAGATCAAATTAATAACCATTTGCATATCCATTAGTTTCAATAATTTAGTTTCAATGATTAAGATTACTTCAAACTTTGTTTTCCTGGAATATTGCTTACATTTACTGGCTCATTTATATCGGCCTAGTTATTAAGATTTGTCAAATATAGACTTTTCGATCATGGCTAAACGGAAAATAATTGCTCTGAAAACACTATCATATCCTATCCCTACGAGGCCTATTATGCCACAAGAAGGGCTCGAGAATGAAATTTTTGACTGGGACTTTCCGACTTACTTTAAGAAGATATGGGTTATGCAGTTTATTCCTTAAAGAAAGTATTTCTCTGACTGAATTAAAAAGAAAGCAGCACTAAAATACTTACTAGATGATTTTTCTGTTACTAAAATGATAAGTTAATATTCATAAAGTCCACCATTTTTGAAGTGTGGTAGTCAATAAACATCTATATCGCAATTCTGTATCAACAATGTAATATAAAAAACTCCTATACTGAGAGGGTTTTCATAGCAATATTATTAAGGAATATGGAAATAAAAACTCATATTTTAATATGGAAGGTTTTATTTTATAAAGAAATATAGAAGTTTATTTTAATGTTAATTCTGTTGACTTTAATTCACATAGGCTCCACAGGCTTTCATCAGGAGGTAGATATTCAAATTAGCTTTAATTTGATACCAAAAACTCATTTTGACCAAACATTGACTTAGAAGGTTTGATCAGCACAGGGACGATATGTAGTTCTGTACTAAAAATCACGTGATGTAACTAAGGTTGAGAGATTATAAAATCAGGTCGAATGTTTCTGAATCATTCTCCAGCAACTCACTTATTGGAATACACCTAAGTTTATTTATTTGATATTAGAAATTAAGAAACGTTAGTTTTTTTATGAATGTAGATTTGTACATATTGTTAAGCATATTGTTAAGCATTTCCTCTTGAAGCAATCAACTGATACTAGAAATACATCAACAAAATTATGTTTTTGGACACAGTTTCCAGAGTATTTTATTTTCTCAAGTTAAGATCAATTCTTATGATCTATGGTTTTTTACTAGTCGTGGTTGTTTGCCTATGAAAGAGATTATATTTTCATACATAATGTAGATAAATTATTTGCTTTTTTTATTTCGTATAAACATGTTTTATTATTATTATTATTATTATTTAGCATAAATATCCATTTTTGATTCTAGCCCATTTGTTTGGTCAAAACAGAAATATTCTACCATTTACTCTCCACGCAATCAAGCACGTCGTGGTTGAAATTGAAAGACGTCACTGTCTGCGGCATGTTCGGCGGTAAAAAGACGTTTTATGTTGAACTTCCTGTTTATAATGTCCGCCAAATTCGAAGATTGTTGAGATATAATGTCAAATTAAGAGTAAAATACGTTTCTTAATTCAATTTTCAAACAATTCAGGTAAGCCCTAACGTTTTCAAACTCAAGAAAACCACTTCAAACTCTAACAAAGATATATCGGCACTTATTTTCTTACTAAACTGTGGAATTCAATACCTAAACGGACAAGTCACAACCGGACTGGAATATGCCAGGTTAGCATAGTAAGCCAGCATACAATAAGAGATATAGACGATTTGACAGGTCAAACAGACCTAATGTAAAATACCCAATTAAATGCCTTAAAGGTTATAGAAATTTCTTCAAATTTTTAACAGAGTAAGCTTATTTCTTATATTTTTCAAAATAAAGCATTATCTTAGTCCCATCTCTTTTACCTTTCATGATGATATGGAGGTCCATTTAATAAGACATGTACAGTGGTGTAACCTATTTTCGTGGATATAAGGATTCAACACCAAATTTCGTCAAAGTTAAAAAAACGAAAAAAAAAAAATTTATGTCTTAGATGTTTTCTCAGATATTCTACAAAATAATTAAAATTGGTTTATTTCGATTTTCTTTATGAATCCTTCACATTGACCCATATTTCATGAGCAAGCAACTCGGCAACAGCGGTATAAATTAACTTCTTTTAGTATTTATCTTTAATATCAATTCATTATATCTAGTGACAATTCCTTCAAAGAACCACGATTTAAAAAAAAAATAGAGACTGACAAAATATGATACGTAGCGTGATTTATTGCTATAAGTCACTGAAACAACATAAGAATATGGTCCACTTTGTGTTCCATAGGAATCCGCTAGTTGATCACTTGACTTCATTCCTTGGAATATATTCTAGCAGACCACACTTGGAATTCCGATTACTGCTTGGGATTATAAGGAAATTCGGCCGATAAAAAATGGTGACGTTTGGTAATAAGTGAAATCCGCCATTTTGTACTTGTCAAAATATACATTAATACATTTTACCTTGCTTGAAACTACTGGATTCATTCTACTAGCTGATATTGTAGAGAAAACCCATGATTATTAAAACAAACTAATGCGGAGGTCGCGCAAGTCGCTCATGTAAATTATTAATCCTTTCCGGAAATCCACGAATAATAGGTTTCCACGAAATTAGGTTAATCGACTGTATTAAGTTTTTCAGGAAATCCAAGAATGCATCGCATTACCTTTCTCTCTGATGCACACCAATCGACTGACCTTAATATGAAACTAAATTTAGAAGTCAAAGATATTAAAAGGATGTTATTTCAACAGGTTAAAACAATGATGCATACGAATTCACAACATCACATCACATTTATTTTATTGTAGATAGAAGTTAATAAAGGGGCAGTGTGCTTTTTGGAGTGACTTCTACAAGACCCGTTCGACCTGTCTTGAATGGCCTGTCGTCCAAGGTAACCAAGACTAATACATATCATGAAAAACAAACATTGGTTTATTTTTACCAAAACATCAATAAAAAGGTAGAATTCTAGTAGTACAGTGCAAAAAATATTAGCCCTTATATAAGCTTATATTATTTGAATTAAGAAGACTTTTTTTTTTATTTCATGGAAAATATAGCTATTGAACATGACTGTGATGCATCACGCTGAACCAACTCGAGTCTTTAAAAACTCTGCAGCTTCATAGAATGAATTAAGTTAAAGATGTTTTCTCTTATTTTCATTTAAATATATATATATACATATATTTGATTATTGGACCGTTGATACTTATATCAACCGAAAGTAATCTAATGATTGGGAAAAATACCAGTTTGTCTCTAATTAAATGTTCCTGATTTTTATACGCCCACATGGAAATGTGTACGTATATTTCTGTCGGTCGGTCTGTCCGTCCACATTTGTTGTATTCACGATAGAGGCTACAGTTTTTATAAGATCTTGATGAAACTTGGTATGCATGTATATATGATATATATGATGGGATCTCGGTCAAGTTCGAAATTGGTAATAATTGGATGATCGGTTTCAGAGTTATTACCCTTGACTTAGTAAAAACGCTTTAAATTTGGCTTGTATGCATGATAAAGCTACAGTTTTTATCTGATCTTGATGAAACTTGTTATGCATGTATATATTGATGAGATCTCGGTCAAATTTGAAATTGGTTATAATTGGATGAACGGTTTCAGAGTTATTGCCCTTGACTTAGTTAAAACGCGTTAAATTTGGCTTGTATGCACGATAAAGGATACAGTTTTTATCTGATCTTGATGAAACTTAGTATGTATGTATATATTGATGAGATCTCGGTCAAGTTCGAAATTGGTAAGAATCGGATGAACGGTTTCATAGTTATTACCCTTGACTTAGTGAAGATGCGTTAAATTTGGCTTGTATGCAGGATAAAGGCTGCAATTTTTTTCCGATCTTGATGAAAGTTAGTATGCTTGTAGATATTGATAAGTCAGTTAAGTCTGAAATTGGTAATAGTCGGATAAATGGTTTTAGAGCTATTGCCCTTGACTTAGTATAAATGCGTTAAAATTGCCTTGTATGCACAATGAACGCTACAATCTTGATGAGACTTAGTATACATTATTATATATTAGTATATATTGATGAGATGTCGGACAAGTTTGAAGTTGGTATTAATTGGATGAACGATTTCAGGGTTATTGCCCTTGACTTAGTTAAAACATGTCAAATTTGGCTTTTAGGCACGCTATAGACTACAGTTTTTATCTGATAGTGATGAAACTTAGTATGCATGTATATATTGATGAGATATCGGTCAAGTTTGAATTTGGTTATAATCAGATGAACTGTTTTGGACAGGGTGCAGTTTTTATCTGATCTTGATAAAACTTGGTATGCATGCAGATATGGACAAGATCTCAGTCAAGTTGAAATTGGTAACAAACGGGTGAACGGTTTTGGAGTTATTGCCTTGAATTAATTCATTGCGTCTTATTTGGCTTGTAGGCCTGATACAGACTAAATTTTTTATACGATCTTGATGAAACTTGGTATGAGATCTCAGTAAAGCTTGAAATTAGTAAAAATCGGATAATTGGTTTCACATATTAAACCACTACAGACTTTGTTATCATTTCTGACAGCTGGTAGTGGGCGTATGTTACCTTACCTGGCAAGCTATCTTATCAATTTTAATACCAGTGGAAAATATAAATACAAAAGATGTAGAC